>NW_023998432.1:6115784-6215717 GCF_014805625.2 Glossina fuscipes
GCATCTTCCACCGCTGAGGCCCAGGGGTATGGTGTGGTGCACGTGTGGAAGGAGGTAGTGGGACCTTGGATAGATACCGACGGACAAAGGAGGGAGCAACAGACGACGTGCCGGACGGACATCACAATATAAAGTAAAATACTACATAATATAAGTAAAGACAATATATAATATATATTTTTTATATATATATTTCTTTAATTTTTTTTTTGTTTGTAATGCGGCGGAGCGGGCAAAAAAAGAAAAGACTTACGAACCGCTCTACCGTGAGCGAGTCAAGTCGCATTACAGTTCCCAACTTAAAAAATTATTGAGCTGGACGCTCATCTGTTGTTCCTGGAATACATGACTCGGTGATAGGTAACTTGAAAACAATGGTTTCTAAGAAGATATAGATGGAAATAATATGTCCCATCATAATAGGTGAAGTTATAATTAGAGAAACTTTGACATTTAATAAGGCAGATAACCGATCGAATGTGTTATTAGACTAAGGGAACGGGAGTAGAAAGATGAAAACGTGAGCAAGATGTCTTTTTGAATGATCAAAGGCTTATTTTCCGGTAGGAAATATTTGTGATAAAAGTGATAAAAGGTGATACGATTTTGAAGTTCGCCAAGATATTTAATAACATTTTTGACGACTTTAACATAATAAATAGAGGCGAACGAGATAAAATTGATATAATTCTGGATTATTGAGATTAATGAGAAGATGGACGGTGACCAAAAAGCTTATCCGCATCTTTTATAAAATGTAAGAAATAATCACGTGCGAGCGCTCCACAGCTTTGCTTTTCTAAAAAAACATGATTTAAGACGTGTCAGGTTCATATGGGTAGTTTAATTGTTTTATTTGACAAATATATTTGTGGAAAAGACATAACTGTTATTATAATTCATATTATAGTTAAATATAGAGAGATAAACTCTAAGACTGCCTTAATTGAAAACTCTACTGCACTTGAGATATAAACCCACGACCATTGAGTTGTTACGGAAACTATGCATTTAGTCAGTCAGAGAGAAAGATTTTTTCTAGTTCGTGACGGACGATCACTGTAAAAAGTAAAAATATTTTTGAACGTCCGAAATAGCAATGAAATAAAGAGAAAATTTTTTATATAGATAAATAAACATAAGCATTTACGCTAAGTTAATTTACAAGCGAACAAATATTTATAAGACAATGATAGCAGGCTGCTGCCAATGCTGCTACCGTTGGTATGCAAATTGTTGGCTATATTGGCTGTTTTCCAGACTTGATTCGTAGAAAGACCTGCTTATGTTTTTCGTGTAGGATTGTGTATCGTTTTCATTAAATATATTTGTTCACTTTGTAAAAAAATCAAGACATCATTAGTGCGAATCCGTAAATTTCCGAATGTGTAAATTTATGAAGAAATCCAACCCTCTTGGTCGCAATCGCTCCTTCATTAGATAAGTGTATAGGCACGGCGAAACTTTTCAATTTAGAGTCTTCAACGAAGATGAAGTATTTTAGAGCATGCGTAAATCAAATGCCACGTGGCACGATAATATTATGTTATCCTTTCTTTGATTTAAGTTTTTAATCACGTAACAACATACCAACTTTCTAATTTCTGAACTGCTAAAAATAGCAATGGTGGCTTGGTTTATTTGGAAAATCGATACCAACCCGTGGTTATCGGCTCAGAATTAAGAATTACTACATCTGGTGTTCTGCTAGACTCAATTGGGTTGCCATACCTTCTTTAATGCCTTCATAAACGACTTGGTTGCCTGTTGTCACGTTTTGAACATCCACTTATATGCTGATGAAGTTCAAATTTACCTCCTTGAGCTTGTGAAACATTTGATTCAGCGAATGAATGAAAATGTAGCCCATGTCACTCTCTGGGCCAATTTTAATAATTTCATGGTAAATTCATGCAAAACTAAAGCTATTGCAGTACCACCTATGGGCTATCACTCCCATTCCTCGCGGCGTGTTAAAACGAACGATGAAGATGTCGAGGTCGTTAGTGCGTTCGCGAACCTTAGTTTCAAACTCAACTTCCGCTGGAGCGCTGAGTTACTGTTAATGTCACGGCTTTGCGTATTCATAATATTTGGAGAAGACTGTGGCTCTCCTCATCCTCCATTCTAATCCTAGCCAAATTTAGATTAATGAAGTGTCTTGTTGTGCCGCTCATATCGTGTGAAGCATATATATATGGTAAATTACATTACGTTTCTAATAAAAACTCGCGAGTTGTTGTAAGCAAGTGAGTCAAATTGAACACTTTTGGTTTGCTTGAATACGTTATATACACGTCTCTTATGAAGAATCTTCTATTTTTGTCTTTGTATGTAAACTCATATCCTTCGATAGGTTATGTTAACTAGTCCGTAAGTGCACTTATCACACAAAATTTTCTAAATTTTTTCACTTGAAAGACGCAGTTATTGACAAAAATTGATGCAATATATGTTATTCAAAATATTTTCCTCCATTTTCTACAAACTTTTTCTATCTTTCTTGCAACAGGGCGATATGTTGAAAGCACGACGTTGGTTTGACAAGGTTCCAATCATGGGTCCATTTTCACACTCCTTCAACAGCGCGCCAGCCAAGCCATATTACATCGATCTGAAAAAGTGACAGTCAGAAGGCGCAAACTCTTCTTTTTTTTGCTTGGCAAGCAATAGAGCCGCGATGATAAAACGTTTCGAAATGAATTTTCAGTCAATTCATAAGATAGAAGTTTTTTTTTGTTTGGATTTTTTCCGTCACATGTAAACATCTTGAAACAGTTAATTCATGAACTGTTAAAGTGTTCAAAAGTTCTTTGAGAGTTAAAGCTGCGTTTTTGTCGAACAAGTCTCGCAATTCGTTATCTTTAAATTTTTGTCGTCCAAAACCGACAATTGGGATATGACGGACCAGCGTCATTATAAACTTCGAAAAGTACTTGATAGGTTCCGGCAGCAAATTTCCTCGAACTCTAAAAGTAATAAATGCCGAAATGCAATTTCGAACATTCCATGATTAGCGTCTCTATACACTGCGTAACTCAATAACACTGAATGGAAAAACGTTATTTTGTGTAGAGAAAAGTCAAAATCATCGAATTTAACCATTTTGTATATTAATACTTCACATTACTTTATAAGACACACTTCAAATTTATAAAATGATTTTTAGAAAAATATATTTTAGTGTTACTTTTTAATCAAAATTTTTATTTATTTTTAGCATAATTCGTACCAGCAATATTGAGTTCATCTTCATTCTCGGTATTATCACTCGTCTCATCAATGTCGTTCGTATTACTTTCTTCTGAACAATTGTTCTTACTCCTTTCGAACCTGAAATGTGGAGACGATTTATTGAAAAATTTTTCAATGATACCTTCAGACCGTAAGACGCACTCAAGATTTGAATCCCGTTTTCTATGTAAAGAGGGGCTTCTTATAGTCCGAAAACTACGGTAATATTTAAATAAATATATAGAAAATCTTAGAAATATTGATTGTTATATGGCTGCCGAATATTTAAGGAAAAGGTTAAATTTTTGAGCAAAAACGGCAATTATATGTTAACAAAAATGGTTTTTTCAAATGAAAAAATGGTCAAAATACATTCAAACACCTATTAATTTATAACTTACCTGCAAAGAATCCATATTCTATTTAATTGATGATTACATCAATAGCATATTTCATGGCTTCTTTAGTGCTTCTTAAGTTTGAACTTTGGACATATAGCCAAAGGTTTCAATAATCAAGTTGATCGCAACAAATTTTGTGTTAAATGTGAATAAGAAGGTAATTTATCTAACAGCTTTTTAAGTTAGTCTAATATTGAACGTGGCAACACAATATGAATGGTCCAATGGGACAAAATTTAGATTGTTCGTAATCTGCTGATAGGTGCATAAAGGTGCACTGTTGGCACTAAGAAGCAATGTTTAGTAGCAGTAGTGGTGACAGGGCGTAGGTTATAACGGCATGTACATTTGGCTGAATTAGATTACTACAGGTATATCGACACACCCATAGTCACCAACGAAGATATTGCAAATTGCTGTAACCAAAAATAAATTTAACGTAACTGTTTTGAACAGTCTGATATTTGAAACTACCCGAACAATATGATTACGTTAAAGTCTAATTATTTCAAAAAGAGAATACGTACAAGTGCTCAGTGTGCTAAAAGCTAACAGCAACTAATATATCAGAGACAACAAAATACATAGACGCTTCAACGTTTTGTTCAAAGTTGCGATTAGCAAACTTTTAGGCACTGTTTGTGTATTGCTAAGAGAATAACAGTAGTAACGCGGCTAATTAGCAGTCTTTTGACAGCTTGCTCTTTCATTACCGTTATTTACATAAACAAAAATTCTTGTTGTTTTTTAATATGACGTCACATTCTTCTAAATATTTGGAAAACCGGAAAAATGGAACTTTCGTTCGCGACCAAACTAATCTAACTAACTAATTTTCGTTGATATCATTCAGTCAATGAAAAAGCAAAAAAGGGGAATAAAATTGTCTTTATATTTGTTTCTGGCTGTCAAAATTTAAACAAATAACAGCTTGTTCTTCTCTTTGATAAATTAACAAACAAAAAAATTATTGATGAAGTAGCTATCCGCCTTTAATTAAACGGGTACGTTAGCCACGTGTCATTAAAAATATTCGCGAAATTTGCTGAGAAAAAAAGGACTCGTCTTGATGTAATAAACGACACCACCTTGAATAAACATACCCATTAAAAGATATTAAGCAGGTTTGCTTTTAGTAAATTTTTTTAAATTAACAAAGCTGACAGTTGTATTATTTCTTAAAACAGTAGATTTAAGATTCCTCATATTCGCGTGCGTTTAAGTCGACGTCACGGTGTTGGGTCACCTGGCAAATCATATACATTGATTACCTATGTTCCCGAGGACACATTTAAAAATATGCAAAATGAAAATTTAATGGTGATTATGATTAAAATAAGGATTTAGTCGAATGGACAGAAAAGGCTTTAAATGTTTTTATGTTCGATCTCAATAAAAAAAATTGTTAAGCTTTTCGTAAGCTGCTATTGTTTTTGCGTTAGCTAATTATAGAACAAATAAACGGTAAAGATACATAATACATGCAAATTAAAACATTACAAATTTATTGGTATCATTGCCTTTAAAATATAAGGAAAATAAGGAAGGCATGTAATCATTGTTTTATGAGTCGAAAAACATAAAACAAAGACGTACTATGCGGCTGGGAATTATACAAATTTCCTTAAGATATCTGTTATAAAGTGGTTCAGAAGCAAATAGATAAAGAAAGACATTTCCAAGAGACCGTCTAACGATTATTAGAGGAGTAAACTCAATTAAAAAGGACACTAATTCGATTATTAAAGAAGAAAATCGAGAACGATAGGTCGTTCAACACCAAAGTACTGAAAGTAAAAAGTTTGACTACCACTTTCGCCTGATCCCAAGTGATTTCGAAGTTGATGAGCGATAATAATTTTAATTCTTTACCTCGACAATTTTAGAATTTTGAAGATATTTTCCTTTTATTGATTACTATATAAACATATTTATTATTATTATGAAATGAGCACTAATCTGTCTCATAAAAATTTTCTGTCGTTACCTTCGATCCTTTTCCAACAAATGGTATAAAATGATTTGTCGAAGCACTCTGCCTAATATTTATATATTATATATGGTTTTTTATTAACATTCAACAATATATTAATTATCTTTCACAAATTTAAACTCTTTTTGTTTTGCTAGGCTAATAAGGAATGTGGGTTATAGATCCACCCAAAAAAATTTTAAAAAACTTTAAGGGAATAAATTTTTCTTCTTTCAAATTTCTATTTGTATGATTAACTCAACATTTTTTAGCGATTAATTTTCGGTTTAGTTTGCTTTTGTTTCTTTGCTTGTTAATTTGTTTTTTTAATTTTTTGGCTTCGTTCAGCTGTCTGTAAGTAAACAGTTTTGTTTGGAATTCACTTTGTTTTCAATTTACAACTTGTAACAATTGATTGTTGTTTCGAAAGGTTTGTTACAAATATAATATGTAGAGAGGTTGTTAAATTCAACAACGACCTTACTAATCGGATGAAAGGAAGAGAAAAAATTTGTGTGCCTGAAGTATGCCTGCGAATAAAGAAGAAAAGAATGTCTGCTGCGAACAAGAGCGTTCGTTTGGTTATAGCAGCGAGCGATGCTAGAGAGCTTGATATTGAAACATGTTGAAAATTTGTGTTGCTTTTATTTTCCGGTTGTACAAAGAAGATATAAAGAAAGTTAATGATGCGATAGTCGGTTAACAAGACAGCAAATTAGTCTATTCTTTTGTAACAAAAGTGTAGCTCCATTTTCGGGATTAAGAAAATTGGAAAATAACATTTGAAAGTGAATTAGGCTTTTCGAATTGTAAATCTGGAAAGGAAATGTGGTCAATGTATCAGGGCGGTAATTTTAGAGTGTTTGAATATTTATAATGAAACAAAAATGTAAATAAAATATTGCAAAATATGAAATTAAATAAAATAAGAAAAAATAAAAATAAATTTCAACTGATAACGGTACTTATAACGAAGGAAGGGCATATCTGAACAGTCGAATTTTTTTTAAAATAAAAAAGGCAACGTTAATCCTTTAAATGGTAGAATATTTCGTCACTGTGCGCATAGCATGGTGTGCTATTAAAAGCAGCTGTATAATACGGATATACGCGTATAAAGCAGGAAAAATAAACAATTAATTGGTTTAGTCTGGGCTTCTGATACTCGACGTTTGTCAAATAAATTCGTGTTTGAAAGTAAATTCCTTAAAAAAAAAGGACTAACACGTGTTCGTACTTTACCTGCGTAAAATTTATGAACGTAATCATTATAAATGTGATCGCGTGTATTTTGGCAATGATACTACAAAAAATTTCGTCGCTGGCTTAACGTACAAGGCATTGGTATGCATATAATAACTATGTAAAGTAAAATGACGTCAAAGGCTTTCGTAATATTATAACCTTTATAAAGTCAAGGCAAGTCAAGTCGGTCCCAACCTGGGCCCGAAAAACGAAAAAAGTGCAAATTAACAGACCATAGAACTTATTTTGCAAACAGCTTTCTCTTATAAATGCAACTCAAAACAACTACAAAATAACTTAAAATAACCAATACTAACGCAAAACGTAACCTGTTTTGCTTTCGAATAATTTGACAAGTATGGGAGAGACTGCTGTTTCGCCTACGTGATCCCAAAAAAACGGATAGTCATCAAGCAATGCTGCATGCAGACAGATAGTCGAATCGAAACCAACCAGCAAACGAAAAGCCAACTTTCAGATAAGTGACTACATCCCAGTTTTAAATTCTCTACTCACATGTTAACAAAATGAATATAACCCACCATGATAGCTCACATGCCTTGAGGTTTGTGCCTTTGCTAAAATATATTTACCAACTTATGAGTTACCGCAAAGTAACACAAAAATTAATAAAATAACTGGGAAACTTTAAAGATTCTAGAAAGCGTGAACATATAAAACAAACTAAAGTTTTACTTATCACCATTACACAGACAATTAAGTGCTTACCTCTAACTATTAAGCATAGATACAGTACACTGAAAGAACGTAATGAGTATAAGAACGTTCAGGGGCGCAACGGTACTCCAGTCTAGCTCGTCGCATGCAATTTTTTTCATTTTGGTATAGGCACAGTAGAATCATTCATACAATAGACCTGCAACTTTGTTAGCATCATCTGCTTCTGCTTCAGAGTGATGAGCAAAATTTCAAATTTTTTGTTTTCTGAAAAGAGCAAAAAAAAAAATTGAAGTAGTGCTATATGCGCGATTTCAATACCTACGTGCAAGAGTTTCAATTTTTGTAGCGAACTCCAATTACCAGTTTCATTATTACGACCAGGATAATATTTACAGCAGCCATTACGCAGACGGACAGATGGTCATTGATTCACTTTTTAACGTTGATCAAAAACATATATATTTCATAGGATCTCGGGAGGTGCTTTCTGCGTATCGCAAACGATTCCCTTAGCAAAATGTAAAATAGTGATGGGTATCAAGGAAAGTGGGCTCTAGGAATATGTAAGCCCTTGTTTTCGATTTTAGCATCTTTTCTGCAGTATTTGGAAGAAAGTACCCATTTTCTAAATGAAAGATGTGTTTCACTATATGCCATTTGTTATCCTAATTGTTATTGGCATCCTTCTTAAATGCTGCCCCGTCCACTCATGTAAGGGGTACTCTATAAACAATTGGCCAAAAAAAGACAAAAATAAAGAATAAAATATGGAATAGAGATTGAATGTCGAAAGTTTATAAATTTCAAGAAATAATACAAGCGCTTAAAACCCAGCACTTAATGGTAAGTCGATAACTGCAAAACCCCAACCAGTAATTTTGGTAGAAGCTTTCTTTTGGAAGTTCCTGCGTCTATTAAAATCTTGACATCAGCTTAATGTGATTGTTATGGAATTTATTGAAGTTATTACGTTCACTTTTACCTAAGCACGCGCAAATTTATACATAAAATTGAAATTGATGTTTATTCATGAATGTTTATAAATCTTTCAAAAATATGGATAAGCAATGGGGAAAACGACGCAATGGCATTTTAATGATTTACGTAACATACTCAGAAACCTGTCTAGCAATCCAATTTTTGTTTTGTTTTTGATTTTCTGAGTTCACAAAGAGCGTCATATAAATAAGTAACACTTGCGACAACAAAAATGACAGCACCCAGACTTTTATTTGTATTTTGGCAGTGTATTAAGTATTCATTTGACCCTGAACTAATTATGAATTCCAAGAAAGGCTGATGAAAATATATATACATATATATACATAAATATAAAGATATATATATATATATTAATCTTGGAATTCATACAAATATATATACATGCAGAGAAACGTAAGCTATTTTTATTTATTTTTCTTTACATATAGGTTTCATGTATATTTTTCAATTAATAATAAATATATAAAGTGGCCGTAAACATCAAATTTGTAATAAAAAATTTATATATTTATACTTTTGTATGCTTGAAATATATTAATCCATTAATATACTGTTTGTAAGACGAAGATATATTTTAATCGGATAGATATGTTAAGCCGAACTAAGGATATAAAATCCACAACTTGCCTTAGATAAAAACAGATTGCATCAATAAACAATCCAACTACTGTTTCAGAAATCCTGCTGGCACTCTTATAGTTAATATTAATAAATGTAGCGATGTTAACATTCTTGCTAAAAAACAGATGTGCAGAATCCGTAAATTAATTCAAATTTCCCCTTTATCTATTATAGCTACATAGGTCTTGAAGCATCGGGAAATAATAAAGTGATTCGAGACAGATAACCACTCAAAACATATATTATAGTTTTGGCCTAAATAAATATTTGATCAAGGAAAAAAATCTTTTTATTTTCCAATAGATGGTTTTTGTGTCTTGTAACTACTGTAAATCTAAAACTACTACACCATACTACAGCGCGTTTGAAAATTGGCGATCCAAAAATAATTGAAAAATTATATATGAAAAAAGTCGTAATATTTTAAAGTGCGATTTCAACAAGAACGCTAACGTTTGCTCGCGAGCGAAGAAAGTCGTGAATTATCACGAAAGTTTCTTATCAATATTACTAGCATACCAACATTAGGCAGAAGTTTGTTGCGGTTTTTGACTATGAAATAAGATGATTTGTTTTTATATAAAGAATAAATATGTTATTTTGGATGAATTGAGTTTCTTTGCAATTTTACGAATCGTTATGTGTTGATCAGCTTCAATCATAACCTTTAGTTGGTCGTCACGAATTGCATTTGGCTTATAAGAATGCGATAACGCTTTCACTGAAAATTTCCAGAATGAAATTTCTCAAACCTATTTGGACAAGAGCGTTCTGCTGCAGCATTAGTTCCATACATACCACATACTTCTCTATGTGCTTCTGCAGGTCTTTTAGCTTTGAAAGTCTTTTACGAAATAAACTTAAGCTTACTCTATATATAGCTACATATACCTTTAACCCTAATTATCTGTCTAGCTTCCTCCTCCTGAAAAGGGTTATCTTAACCAAATGTCGGGAAATAATGCAAAAAATTTCCGGGTTTCCTTAAAGTGGTTTCTAAACATTTCTATATTAAAGATGCATCGTTTTCATGTTGATTAATATGATAACAGTACAAAAATAAACTGAAAAATGAATTATGATTTATGTAAAGAAAGTTTTTTTTTCATATGAAAGAATATATGCCTTCAGCCGGTTTTGCAAATAGCTGAATACAAAAGCGAAAGCTGTGTCTTCCACACGTGATTGCTACCATGGTTAATAATGTATCAGTGGTTATGGTCACGGTAAGGCTGCGGATGACTTTCCTTGTACAAATATAATTATGTAGTTTTAAACTTTTTTTATTTTCACTTGTCAATAAATTGTATTTTTGCAAATGTACGACAAACTTCACCGATTAAGACATTTTAAATAACATTCTAGACACGTTGTTTATTTTTACAGCAGATGATGAGAGCATCCAATTTATCATTGAGTTCGCAATATTAACAAACTTGTTTATGTATCTTATAAGATCTCGTACATAAGTTTGTTAATGCTGTAGAGTCAATGATACGAACATAGTTTTAGTTTAGGTATGCGTCGTAATGGATTTAATCGCAAAGGAATTGATTTAGGAATGTCAACTTGCATTGCGATTCATGGGTTTATCAAACGCACATTCTCAGTTTCGGAACCTTCCCTAGCATATCAAAATTTATTGTTACCATCATATCAAATCACATCCAATCGTTGGATATGTACTAACTAAAGTTTTGACATATGCCTATTTACCAACACTTACAAAGAAATGTTCTGAACGACGCACATATATTGTTTCCTGTACACATACACTTTA
Source organism: Glossina fuscipes (assembly GCF_014805625.2). Taxonomy (NCBI): domain Eukaryota; kingdom Metazoa; phylum Arthropoda; class Insecta; order Diptera; family Glossinidae; genus Glossina; species Glossina fuscipes. The sequence goes on from NW_023998432.1 coordinate 6,126,721, forward strand.
TGAATAATAAGTAAAAAACTAATTTTTTATTCCTTTTGAAAAAAGAGGTGTTCTCAGTTTACGTGATACTGTAGGCTTGTCCTTCGCCCGGTTTGTCCACTTTTAATATCATCCTGGTTTTCTCACCCAAGGAATTTTCGTAGAGGAACAACAAACACATAATGAATACACAGTGACAAACTCCTGTAAATGTAATAAAAAATTAAGTTGTTATTGACGATATTATTTAATTATTTTGGAGCTGTTCGGTCGCTTATTTGGGCTTTTCATATCGTAGTACATACACCGATCATCGCTCGTAAGAATTCAACAGCGCTTTCCTTTGAATTAATCAGCAAAAGTAAATTGCATCTATTTGGGGCAACGCTTCGCTTAGTCAAAGCTCCAAACAACTGTATTGCGTACGCTTTAGTGTGGAGAAAGCAATGTGTTATTTTAAATCATACTATTTGCACTCTTTTTTAGACAAGGGCCAGGACTTATTCATATACCGAAAAGTTTAAAATTAGTCTTTCTATTGCTCCGCAAATGAAACTTTTGCATGTTTTTAAAAAAACAACAAGGTCAACCCTTAAATACCCTTCACCAAATTGTCTGACACCATTCTAAACTATCTTGTTTCTATATAAATGCATGTTTTTGATATGCACACTTATGGGGAAGCGGCCCCAAAACGCTTCATGCTTCACGAAGAAAATTATATCATAACAGTAGTTCAACATGAAAATTTAACTTTGCAAATTTGAATCTTCTCGACCTATTTTTTGGATCCTAACCTGATAAGGACGTTGACGAAAACTGACCCTCTGTAGAGCAGAGAATCTAAGCAGTAATATGTGGCGATGAAAATTGACCCATAATATTATAGTAAGTTCATATAAAATTTGGACCATCTATGCCTATTTTTGGGTCCTGCCCTATCTAAGGATTAAACTTGTACTACATTAGGTTGTGTTTTGAGACCGCTTCCCCATAAATACGCACTAAATTGGCTTTATAAAGAAACAAAACATAATGTTTGTGTTCTAGCATGAAAATAAGAATTTTTGTTAGACAATGTGTTCCAGCATATTTAATAGTCGGCCTTGCCGGAGTATAATGTTCTTTCTTGTTTTATGTTAAATTACTATTACGATATAATTTTCATCATGAAGCATTGAAATTTATACCTTTTCATCGTATGAACTTCAGTTCTCGTTATATGAGATGGTGGTGAAAAATTGCCCAAGGCAGTCCAAGGTTTTCATACTAATTCAGAATGCCGAAGTACTGCTACTTAGCTACTAAATAACGACTTTTCAGAATATGGCGTTATATGGGGAGTAGTCGAAACAGTGTACCGATCCGAACCATTTTCGATAGTGTATAATAAGATGATGTATCACGTGTCAAACCTAAAAAAAGTATGGTAACGCTTTTTCTAAGCATCATAAGCATAGCTAGCGGCTCACTAAAGTGTGTTGAATCAAAAATTCACTTAAAACAAGAAGAATAAACACAAAGGAAACAAATAAGGACCAAACCGTGACCACATATTTTATATCCATCAACATGATCCCACAAAAAGGAAAGAGAACTAAATTTTTCTGCTCTATAATATTGCGTGGTAGATTTTTTCTATTTTGGAGTTAATGAGTAACAAGTAAAAAACACAGAAATCCGGGGTTTTTGAAGCTTGCTTCTGCAAATGTTTCGAAAAAAAAGAGTAAGACAATTAAGCTCGGTCAGGACTGAATCTTTCACACCCATCACCGTTATCCTAAACAAGACAAAAGAAGTAAAAGAATAAAATTAATATGAATTTACACTAAAGAAATTAAATTCTCTGCTAATGGCATATTTGCGTACGTAAATAGTATTTTTATTTTCATTTATGTGATAAATTAGGATTACGTGATAATAACTTACGGCAGCTTTATTGAAAAAGCGTACAAAGTCTTTTGAATTTCCCGCGCAATATATAGATAAGAGTAAATTGTTTCATATGTCCGAAGGTATGGCTATTGTTATACCAGTTCAAGCAGTGCACTAGTAAGTCAAAAATCTATAAAAAAAAATAATCCAAACGCATTTAAATGAAAGGAAATAAAGAAATTTTGCTTCAGAGAAGAAATTGCAAACATTGCTAAAAAAAAGGAAATTTCATATAAATGTTGTCACTCAATTTTCATTATTGGTTCGAATATGAAATTAGAAATCAATAATAGCCAAATTATTTCCAAATTTACTAAGTTCCCGCTAATCCTTACCAAAGTGCCCCTCATGCAGATGTGGGTAACTGTCAGATGTGTGTCAACTGTCAAAGTTCTTTTATTTTTAAAATTAAGATAAGACCGAAATCGCAAATCTGTTTCGGAATAAGGCGGGAAAGACGTTTCTTATTTTTTGAGTATAGCCTGTCTGCTGCCCTTCTATTTGTCTAATGCCACCCGTTGTGCTCTAGTATTAAACTTACAGATCGTGACTTTCGAGACATTGTGGCGAAATTTGGTTGACTGAAGTGCTTCGCCTCATTGAAAGCGGATCGGCCACTCCCGGCCTTGTTGTGAAAAAGTCATTATATAAAAAATATTTGCGCTCTTTAATATAATTGCTGCAACCTGAGATCGTACCTTGTAAAATTTGTCTGTGTATCTAACCCTCTTTTGTAATAAAAACTACATTGGATACATCATTGAAAAGCAAGCGAGTTCAACCGTTCGACAGTAATCAGAAAGTTTTAGTTTTAGATACTCCACAGACGGTGACAATAAAGAAATACGCGTGCTGGAACACTTTTGAAGGCAAACGGACAGAGAGACGCAAAACTTATTTAGCGGAAGGGCTGATCTATGCCACGGGCCCCCCGAAGTTGGCTCCGACAATCCTTACAGCCTACTCTCCTTTTTCAATAATTAAGAAAACTAGCCTATTTTTTTTATTTATTTAAACACGTAAGGAAAGAATGAGTTTTCATCTTCATGACGATGACATACTTGCTTGTTTTTTTTTTATATTACACTAAATTATCTCAGTTGCATTATTGTTCATAGACAGCATTTTCGTAGTTGATTTCCGATTTAAATGTTTATGAAAAGAGATAACGCATTTAATCAAGAGGGAAAATTTTAAGTATTTTGATTTGGTATATTTATTTCGAATTAAGTAAATTAATCATAGTTTTTATATGAATTATTGCTATATGTAAAATATATTGGATTAATTGTAAGGTTACATAAATCGGTTCGTACACGAATTTAATTGAATTTTTTACTATATGGAATTTCATTATCGTAATTTCCAAAGCTGTTTTCGCCTATTTTACTTTTAGATTTGTTTACATTCCACCCACTACCTAATTTTTCTTTTTTGTTTTTCTTACAAATTTACGCAAATTGCTCAAAATATTCCATAATTGATTTGTTTTTTTTTTCAAAAAGCAAATGATACACCCAAAAGCAAATTCCTACCGCACATAAAAATACATTATCCCATTTTTCTTTTGGTATTAATAATATATTTTTAAATATTAACTTCTCTTTCTTAACATATCTAATTTTTATAAATCGTTTACATTCGAATCCTTCTAGTAAATCTGTTCGCAAATCATAACTCGCAAAATTTCGCTCAGTTTAACAAAATTATAATATTTCTTCTGTGTTTATGTCGAGAAATCTAGTTGTACCAACTTTTTACTTATTTACTTATTAATCATATCAGAGTAATTTTCAAAACCTGAAATGTTTTTATAAAAATTTTATTAAACTTCTTCTTGTTCTAGAATAAATTTGGTCTTGTGTTCTTTTACTTTTTTTAAAAAAGACGGTCTTCGCTATATTATTATTAACAGTTTATTTGCTCCGAGTTAGCCCCAATATGTCAAAGAGAACAATTGAATTTTCAATTTGTTTAAAAACATTAACTTTTTCTCAACTCTTTGAAAATGTCATTTTCAGAAATAACCAAATTGGGAATTGAAACCAGATTAATTACAGTTTGCTAATAAATCGGAATTGGCAGCCGAAAAGTTTCGTCGGAAGTATTCAGCGAAGAGCTTTGAGATTTCAAAATCATCCGGGGAATCAGAGCCATTAAATGAAACATGCGAGGAATGTGTGAAAATTTTTCTTTTTGAATTACCAAATTTAAAAAAGTATTTAGGATTAGCAAACAGAGAGTATTTAATGGACTGCAAATATCTGCAATAAACTTGGTGGTTGAGGGAGATAAATCTACGCCTCGCCACCGTGTAAGCGAAATACTCGAGCGCAGAGCAACGTTTCGAATATTTTTTGAAAAGTGTGTTTTTCCTATTCTTGAAATATGTAATTGTCTTGTCTAACCCTGGGGGACACCTACTTCGAGGTCGTCACTGCTTGATCGGAACAGATGCAAAAATAGCTGAATTTAATGTATGGCAACAAGATTTCAATACTTCCAGTTGAAAAATCAAGCCTTATATGTGAAAGATGATATTTTAGCAATGCAAATCGGTTTTATGAAAATCATGATATTTGTTTGAAAAAGTTTGATTTGGAACATTAACGCAGTTCTATCAACCACCATACTTGTGATGAAAGGAAATGCACATTGCTGGGTGATAAGGATCCTCAGGTAAATTAAAAAGTGGGTAACAATTTACACTAATCGCAGGGAAATTGGTAAAGCAGAGATCAAGCAGTCTATTATTACAATTAGAGATACGGTTATATTGAACTAAATTACGATCAAATAGTTCGTTAAAGTACACAATAGCTCTATTAGATGTTGAAGTAGGAATTAAACAGCCAAACTTATCACTGTTACACCAAGTGACTTGAGACAAGTTGAAGTCACCCAACGCAACGACCAAATCAGTGAGTTTAGATTGCTTGGCCACTTCACAAATGAGGGCAGCCTGTTTCTTATATATGGAAATATCACAATTTGGGGGAATATATGAGCAGGTCACGTATAATTGTTTATTAAGAAATTTTGCTCGAAATTCAATTGAATAGGAGGGGACTGCCGCAGATATGGCTATTAAAACACCACCACCATTGCGATACAATCGATCATATCTGAAAATCTTAAACGAATTATGGAAAAGTGCCGAAGAATTTATATCAGGCTTTAACCAAGTTTCAGTGAAGGACAAACAGGAAAAGTCCGTGCTCGATGAATTTAGGAAAGTAGAACGAATTTTTGAATTTAGGCCCTTAACACTTTGATAAACGAGAGATAATGAGCCTGAAGAAATATTTAATTTTTTGAAGGAGAGAGGGCTACTGCATTAGTATTACGGGATTGATCCCGAGGGATAAATTCCTTAATTAAGGATCCAACCGGTCACAATGGTTTATTTAGCATCAAATCCATATTTTCAGACGGAACTAGAATTTTAAAAGATGAGATAGCTATAGATTGAGAAGGAGCTAATTTGAAAATTTTAACGCGCTTTAAATTGACAGAAGGGGCTTTCGCTGCCAGACAACTTTTTACGTTATCAACAGATGTATCTGATGCCAGCCTTGACACAAATATTGCCTTTCTGGGAGGAACTGCCTTTAAGCTTATGTCATATGTACTAGGAGCAGTAGAGTTTACGGATGGGGAATTTTGAGTTGGGAAGAATGTAGAAGGGGTAACCACACTTGCACGAGCAGCTTGTGCGACGTGCCCAGTTTGGCGACCAGCTTTCGCACTCGATTAACTATTCTCATTATTAGTTTAAGGCGATGATGCCTGAGTAGACTGAGTGATGCCAATGGGGGGAAACACCCTTGTCACTTCAGCATAACTCAACCCAGAGGGACTTGCCTGCTTATTTGTAACTTTTTCGTTACCGACCGACTAGACTTTTGAGGAAGCGCTAACTTGTATCAACGAATAAGACTTAGGAGAATTCAGAGGTGACGAACCACACGCTATGCTACGAGTTGTAACTTTGCTAATTGGGGAAGAAGATGAGTAGTCAATATGACGACACCCATCAAGCCTAGTCTTAATTATTTCAAATTTCTCCCACAAGAAACGGAAATTTTTGGTCATATCTGGGAAACAATTTCTCGCCTTTAAAAAGGGTTTGTAGAAATCTATGTCCCGCTTTTTACGGGCAGGACATGACCATCATAAGCCTTTAAAGGGGACAAGGACTGCATCAGCAACACGGCCGATAATAACAGCGCACTTTGCATAGCCAAAACGATCACACAGCCAATACGAGATGAATCGTTCAGATTCAGGCCCTGTTTTCGCACGACAGGCTGTAAATAAAAGATCCATGTCTAGTGAACACAACAAAAGGAGCTTATGAAAAAAAAGGGACAAAAAACCAAAAAATTCTACGACACAAATTTTTAGCAAAGTTCTCACTTTCGTTGCCACTGTAAATATAGAGCGGAAGCCAAACAAACTGCAAACAAATATTAATAGAAAAAAGAGATGCTTTTACCAAGAGCTCTAATTGTTGATTGCACAAAACGAAAATGAATTTTTCACATAAAAGATTAATATATCATATAAGTTAAATTACAGACTTTATTCTTTTAAAGAATTTTTATGCTTTAGACTAAACACAAAGAATAAAGACAAAAAAGCAAGAATTACATTAAGAATTTGAAATATTTCTTGCACAGAATTAAAACAAGATTATAACACGCACGCAGAGTTGCTAAACTTGACCTAGATAAATTCATAAATAAACGAATTCTCCTTGAAAAGAAGTTTAATTTCTCGACAAATGAAACTAACATACCAGCTTGAAAGGAGGAAAGGAAGAATTTCTAACAACAAGAAAGAGTTTTTGGTAAAATTTCTATGAAGAACAAACTGAGGAGGAAAATTGCGCAAATGGCGGAAATGAGCACCCAACATTTACCTTCACTACAGTCGGCCTGCCAATAGTCGTCTTTCTACTTTTCATCGTAAGTTATATATATTTTTTTTTAAATCTTTATTTTTCCTCCTATTTCCTTTTTTTGATTTGTGATGAAAAATAAATAAAAAAGAAAATGGGCAACTAAACAGTCTGTATGCAACGCTGAAACGGGAATGAAGGGGCATGCGTTTGAGAGTGAGTACGGAACCGGGAATACGGACTAGCGGACCAACAAGGAACCAACGGACAGCAAGCAGTACAGACAACGGTAGTATATAGTACAGCCATTGTATTTTGCAGTAAATATGCAAAAAAAAATCATTTGAACTTACATATAAAAATAAAAAAAGCTGTGACGTATCTATCAGTCCTCCAGCACTGATGAAAAAGCATAAATACGGAATAATCTCAATATATTTTCATTTATAGCGAAGATAGGTTTTTTAGTAATTTTATTTGTTTAAAGCGGAAAAAGTCAAATATGATTGAGTATTAAGATTTTAACTTGTTGTAATTTAAGTAATCTTTTCATTTAATGAATGTATATTGGTACAAAAGCAAATTTTTTTATTACAATTAACTCTGACTTTTTCTACGATTACGCTTTGTACTTTAAACTACCTCTTGCATAAGAAGAATTAACGTGAAGTTTAAATGTATTTTTCGGTTCATATCCAACTAACTTTATACTTCCATTCCGTCTCGTGTGGATATAATTCAACAAGCAACATTTTATTGATTTATATTTAACTGTTGTATATACTGGTGATATTAAGTTTAATCTAAAGAGAAGCGAATTCCATTTTTTTCGCTCTTCTTTTTAAAGTTTCTTCTTATTACCAAATGGTCTCTAAAAATCATCCATATGTTAACGAAACGTAACAACGGAGCCATCAATTGCTTATAAAATTCTTAAATGAACGATTACGATAAAAAACTCGTGGCTTGTTGTGTTTGACTACTAGAGTAACTATGCGTGTTTAAACAGAAGGGGTATAATCTATGGTGTTTTTCAATATAAATTTTTTTTACTGTATATTTAGTTTACAATCTGTCTAAAAAGATAATAAATAAATTTTATGACCAGCAACGACAAGAGAAGTTATTGTCTCCCAAAGGAAACAATCTACCAGCCCTGATATGATGTTAATGATGATAAAAGAAAACTATTGTAACATGAGTTTGTCTGAAAATGCTAAGGTCTGTCGAATTAATCTGAAAATCGGTAAGCGAGTTTTATTATTAGTAGTGCCACTCAACGATCGGAGGCTATGTACCTTAGCTGAGCTAGCTAGTTTGGGAGAAGTGGGAGTTTCAAATTTTGTTTCTCGGACGCTTCTCAGACGATTAGACAATAAAGAATAACTCTTGCCACAATGGACGAACGGACGCAACCGTATTTTCTGCGGCCAATGTCTATGGAAGACCACAAAGTTGGGTCTGACATTGGACCTTTTTTCCTCTCATAAAATAGAGGAGCTTAATTAAATTACCATTTTATATTCCAATGTTAATTTTGGGAGAAAAAATTTTGAGTAATATATTAAGTGTTAATAGAGGGTTATCATTTTTACCATGACATTTTACATAAAAAAAAGGACATGGTGACAACTAGCTAATAATGAAAATATAAATACGAAAATATGTGTGTGATATCTGAATAAAATTACTCCAATTCATTTAAAATATATTAAGAATATATTATATTTAATTTTTTTTTGGAAAAACGCTTAACTGTTTGGATAGTTCAAGTTTTATTCCAAGTTTTAGCAATCCTTTCTCTAATTTTCCACTTTTACTTCTCTTTCAGCAAGCTTTCACTCGTCTTCTCAAAAATTACCCAACATTACAAAACATGCTTTTCGTAAGTGAAATTAGCAACCCATATAACACAAGGTTGTTTATCTAACAAAACCTAGAATATACAACCACATGTTACACTATACAAAACTAAAAAATTCATTAAAGTAATTTAAGGAACAAAATTAATTAGTAAATAAATTAAGTAAAAGATCCAGTATATGATGACTTTTCAATTTTCTTATTTTATTGGATTCATTCAGGATAGGTATTGCCGAGGGATTTACGTGATTATTCACTCGGACAATATATTTTGAAGAAACGCATTAGGTTAGATTGTTGGTGAATAGGAAATCCAAGTCATCATAAATAGTTTAGCTACTAACGAACCACAGGGGTTTGACCATAAGACGAACAGTCATAGATTGATATTTTTGAAACATTTCAATATAGGGCTTGGTGATAGTTCCCTGCAGTTCTATGCAAGAGATCCAAATTGGTTGGCGAACAAAGCAAAATTTTGTTGAGATGATTTTTTTTGCTCCTAGGAAGCGTTCGTGGAATCTCAAGATGCAAATAGGGTTGCTGTGTTATCAGAGTATATCGCAGCTAAAATATTGTGAACGATCGGAAAATCTGAGATTAATATGGACAGAAAATTGGACTTATTACATTTCCCTGACGCAATCCACCTATATATAAATATTGGGTCTATTATTTCCAACTTGAACATAGAAATGTTTGTTTTACAAATAAACCCTAAACAGTAAATACAGAAAAGTTTGTGAGTTTTTTAAGCTTGAAAAGTGCCCTGTCATGCCAGCCCATATAGAAGGCCTTTTCCACATCTAGGATTAAACGAGCGCAACAATTTATGCATATTTATTCCTGAAACCGAAGTGATGGTCAGGAATAGCTAGCTTTTGTGGGGAGTAGCCTCCAAATGTTTTAGAAAAAGCGAACTACTTGGTCTGTAGAAGCTTAAAGAATTTTCAGGCTTAGATACCATAAGCATCATATTTTGCTCATTTCTTTCTCTGATGTGTATGTGGCAGGCCAATCTAGGCTATCTAGATCTTTTTATGTTTCTGCTGTGCTTAAAGGTCCTACAAAGGTTGTTGCCCTAAAAAGTTTCTTTTAGATAATAAGAAAAGTTTCCTGGTTCGTGCATATTATTTCTGCACCAATTTGCTGACCTTTCTCTTGAAGGAACGATTGTACTGATCGATCGTTTTAATTGCGAATAGATTTGAAAAGGTCAACCCCTATTGCATTTACTAGGCTAGATCACCAACAGACCTTAAGCATTCAAGTCATTTCTGTCAAAAAATTTTGCGCCCCACTGCCTAAAGAACTCATTTTAATCATTATATTTTAATGAAAACAAGAAGGGAAAATAAACTTCGCAATTTGAAATATCACAACCGTCGCTTGTAGAAACGATTTTCGGACATTATTCGAAATTATGCGCCCAATAGTAGATTTCAGTGGAATCTGAAAGCTAACATGAGATTTAGGTAGATCTATAAAAAACATAGACAATGGATCGTTAGTAAGTCCACAATATATTTTTGAGACCTTGAGGACATTGTGTCACAGGTTTTCGACGCCGACTTTGATATCACCAATTAGAGCAGAATAATGGAGGATTTTTTAATACCACACTTTTCGTCCTTAATTTGATGGGTGTGAAACCGAAATTTTTGCAATACCAACAGTTTAATAACTTCGTGCACAGAATCCGTCGACCTCGTCAGCTTCTGTTTTATATTACGTATGCCAAAAAATTATAATTTGTGGGGGCATTGAAGATTTATTTGATTGGCACGGTTACTACTTTCGCTGATAACATCAATTTCGTCAGATCATAGAGTAGAAAAGTGAATGATAATTAAGGCAAGTAATTTTAGTAAAGCAATATATTGTATTGATTTCAGGTTGTTCATGGGATTAGTTGTTCCAAGTGCAATAGTTGCAATTGTATGGCCAAGGCGAACTCTGCAAAATGTTTTCATCTTGATAATAGTGGAATTAATTGAGGGTTAATAGAGGAGTAGTACTGATGATAGTATTGAAGATTTCGTTTCTTAATTTTCTCTTTAACTCTTCTTCCAATATATCTTTATAGATCCAACTTTTTCATATCATCCTACATAATTAGAGATGCAGAAACATCAGACTTCGCCGCTCTTTCTGCTTGCTCATTTTCTAATAAACTTGATAGCCACAGTATTTTAATTTTATCGCCGCATGTTGTTATGATATTCCTTAATTTGTTGACGATGCCCCATCTCGAAGTAGAAGAATTTCCAATAGTTTTTAATAGAGACAAGCTATGAGTGACAATGGCAATTTTGAGTTTGCCTTTATGAGAAAGGTTCGTAGCGCGAACGATAATTCTGGCTACGGTTGTGAAAGTTGAAGCACTTTTGTCACTTTCCAGTATTTGCGTTTTTTCAGCAATTAGATTTCTGAAGACATAATTTGGAGTAGCTTCTTTTTTGTACATAGAGAGCGAAATGTCACAAGAATAGTCTTTCAAAATATATCCAGGCTTAAAACTAAAATTGGGGCAAATTTTTAGAGAAATGTTGAATTCCTTTGTGACATACAAGTAATGGTCAATTGCGGATGGTGACTTTGTAATTTTCTTGCAAATAATAGTCATTTTCACTTATTTACCGAGAATAAATTTAAGCGTTAAGTTAAGAATCTTGGGGTTGAATTTAGATTTTAATTCATTAAGACTATTTTATAAAGCTGAGAGACCAGTTTAGGTCAAGATATTGTTGACGTACACCGTGCGAAAAGCATAGCAACTTGCTGTCAGAGCTTGGTGGTAGACCGCTTACAGGATGTTGATTGATAATAGTGTTAATGTGCCAATGACTTTTCCAAGCAATGTATGAAATGCACGCTTGTTAAAATGGAATTTTATAACAGAAGACGGTGTGATTTACAACTATGTTTGTTGGAGAATGTGAGCCCGAGAACATTGAGCGTCTGCACAATTTGTACTTGTGAAACATTAATATGCATTAGTCGACTTTTTGCATCATATATCTGCTATCTATAATTTTGATTTTTCTATTGAAATTTTAGCAGCTGACAAGTTTGCCCAGTCTCGCACAGCAGATTCGAGGATGTTGATTGCCTTCGTGTTAGCTTATTCTTTTGCAAAAATGTACGTATCGTCCGCGTAGAGACAATGTTCAATTCTTGGTGTACAGCAAAGAATTTTACTTATTTCATTGAAAGCGATCTAAAAAAGCGAGGAAGGGAGGAGAGATCCTTTTGAAATGCCATTCGTTAGGGGAGAAGTATCAGAACGATGGCTGTTAACTCCAACTTTAACCCACCGATGCGACATAAATGTGTTTGACGTAATTAAAGAATTTGAGTCCAACATGCCATCATTTCATGAGGCTGAAAATAAAATGAAGACCAACTCTGTCAATAACTTCTTGGAAATCAATTGAGAGAATTGTGAGGATATTGAACTTTATAAAAACATCAACAATTATAAAAGGACTTCAAAAACCGCTATAAAAATATTAATAAATGTTTCACAAAGTAACTTAAGGTAGTTGTACAACCAATTTTCAATGTTGATGTATTTCTATACCACAAAAGAAATTCCATTTTCCTCCCATGTATTTGTTGGTATATATGGAAATATAAATATTATTCGTTAGACTTGCCTAATTTTTAGGCGAAAATAATTTTTCTAATATGATTTTATTGTCTTTTATATAAATAAATTGTAAACACCGGTCCAAATGAAATTGTACTTAAATAGAGAGCCAACAATGAAAATTGTTGCAGATAAAGAAATAAATTGTGAAAGATTGTAGTTGTGTTCGGAAACACCCAAATAGATTTGGTAAAATTAAAATTAAATATTCTATATGCTTTGCTTTTAAGCGATGACTTTACTAAACCTTTTGTCACATTTTGGGTACGAAGTTGTGCCATCACTGCAAAAATCTTAGATTTCTGTGCAATAAACTCCATATACTGTATTTCACAGACCTCCTTGAATACAGATCTTTATGAGAATTTTGTACAGAGGAAAAAAAAAAAAATAATCTGATGGGCTAGGAACCCACCCAAGATCCCAATTTCGAGCCATTATTCCTTTTTCGAGTCATTGAAGGAATTCAGCTTTAATTTATAAGATGCCCCGAATACCGATTTCCTTTTTATACCTATTTGTGCCGTGACTGAACGCTGTGTTTCCATCAATACTTAGTTCTGCCGCACCCTCACAAGACAAAGATGGCCAATTTTTTGTAGTCCGTTATCGACTTTACCAACAATTAAATCACCGCAGCTCGAAACATCTTTAACATCGGAATTCGCAAAATCGAAAAGAGCAAATCATTCGCGCGGTGCTTCTTTTAGTAAGGCATCTCTATTATAGATAAACTTTTTTAATGAGCGACCTTTTTTTAGATTTTTAAAGTCTTTTCAAGTTGAAATTTAAATGCTAAAGTCAACAAAATCAACATTCTTTCTGAAGAATTGTTTCTATCCATCAAAAAGTACTAACAATTACACTTTGCCACACATAAGCATATATCTCATAAGCACCCTTAGACGAAATGGAAAATCAAATTCATGCATAAAAAAGGAATAAAAAAATAAAAGGGAAAAGAAAACCATGTACATTTCTAGCATTACCTGCAAGTGCAAGTGTGGTCACCCCACCTATATTCTCGCCAACTCAAGCCTCACTGCATGCAAATCCTATTGTTTCTGGTAGGGATGACGTCTGCTCTTCGGCAATACTCCCCAGAAAGGTAATATTCGTGTCAAAACTGGCACCTGATACCTCTATGAATAACATCAAAATTTAGCTTGCTGCAAAAGTCCCATCGGTCAATTTAAACCATGTTAGCATTTTAAAATTGGAAACATCTCAATATACAGCTACTTCTTCTTTTAAGGTGTTAGTTCTGATTGAAAACATCGAAATTTTGTTATATAAACCATTGTGAGCTGTTGGCTCCTTAATTAAGGAATTCATTACCCCGGATCGGCTCAATAATACTAATTTGGTAGTTCTTCCACCTTCAAAAAACTAAACATTTCTTCAGTCCGAGTGGTTTTCATTCACCATAATATTAGAGGCCAAAATTAAAGAATTCTCTCTACATTCCTAAATTCAGTGAGCGCGGAGTTTTTCTGTTTGGTTTCACTGAAACCTGGTTAAAGCCTGATTTATATGCTTCGAAAGTTTTTTACAATTCTTTACAGGTTTTCAGAAGGGATCGGTTGAATAGAAATAATGGTGGTCTTTTAATTGCCATATCTTCTGCAGTGGCGTCCTATTCATTTGAATTTTCTACTCCTTCGAACAATCAGTTTATTACCATTCGGACGAAAATTGCTAGTAAACAGTTATATGCAATTTGCTGTTATATTCACACAAATGCGGATATTTCTATTTATACTAAACATGCTGCCTTCATTTGTGAAGTACCTGAAAAGTCTAAACCTACTAATATAGTTTCAGCGTTGAGCGAATTGGTGTTACAGTGACAATTCTGGCTGTGTGGTCCCCACTTCAACATCTCATGGAGTTACTGTGTTTTTCAACGAATTATTTGATCTTAATTTACTTCAATACCACCGTATTCGTAATTGTACTGACAGACTACTTAAAATTTACATTGCCAATTTCCCTGAGATAGCTCCAAATCGCTGTCTGCCTTTTAGTTTACCTGAGGATGTGTATCATACAGCAATTTGTATTTCCGTTCTTTACATGCATGAGGATCCGTTGAATTACTCTAACTTGCCAAATCCAAACAAATATTATGATTTTAACAAAACCAATTTCTTTCTTTCAAATCTCATTTTTCACACATTATGATTACTAACTTGGTCTCGCTTCCTACTTTGATTAATCAGAAAACGCCGTTTTACGTGGTTTGAAGTTTCTTAGACATAGTTATGCTTCGCGGTCCGATGGGATTCCATCATGTATACTGAAATCATGCTCTGACGAGCTATGTGGTGTTATTTCGTTTTTCAATCAGTCTTTGAAATCAGGTACTTTCCTTTTGTATCAGGAGAGTAGCTTCCTTATTCCGCTTCACAAATGTCACGTTGAAAACTATAGAAACATCGACAAGTTAAGTGTCTTACTTAAATTGTTTGAGCGAAGTGTTACTCAGCAGTTAGCTTTCGAAAAGCAAGATTCGCTGTTACGAATCTCTTAGAGTTTGCTTGCGATGTTGTCAAGACTTTTTCTAATGTCTCTTGCACGGATGTTGTATATACTGTGTGGGCATTTCGGCACCAGGAAAACACAAGAAAATTTATATTCACAGGGATCTTTATTATGCATTCTTTAATTTTATAATTATTTGAAGACTAACTCCCAACGACTCGAAACCGAGACTAAAAAATTAAGACTCACTCTCAAAGGCCGTCAAGCTAAGATTAACTTTAAATTATTCTAACTTTTTCTATTTTACCCTGGTTTTAACATTTTCTTATTATATATCATCACTCTATTCTTATTCTATTCTTATTCTATTTTCAGTCTATCCCTACCCTATTCTTATTCTTATTCTGTTCTTATGCTAACTTACTTTCTAGCTCAAAGTATCACTCTTTCTCCCCCACCAGAGACGAAGAACCCGCGATGCCAAAACGAGGGACGACTTTGGGTCCTCACAGATCCTCCGTTTGTCGGGGGGAAGAAGTGATTGGTGATACGCCTCTCTGGTATAGGCCAGTCGGTGACGGCTTTGGTGTAGCGCGGCTGACTGTGTGCTGCTGCAGATGATTTTTCTGCTACTGCTGCTGAGAATGGGGATTGTTGGGCGGAAAAATGTTGCCTGAGCAGAGCAGGGTGCTATGATTTTGGTGATAACGTAGAGTCATCGGGCATGGGACTCGCCTCCCATGGGTGGGGTGTCCCACTGCCGCTCTGTTATCCTCGGCTTTCCGACATCGGAGTGTCGGAGCGTTGGCCAGGGAGGTACGGGTTGTGTTAACATTGGCCTCTCAGGGCTCGCAATGGGTTGGCAGACCTTTGACTTGTTGTTGTCGTCTAGGGATGGTACGTGGAATTGTCGATGGTCCTAACTATGACTTCTCAGGGATTGTCGTTGTTGGACGTTGTGGAAGTTGTTGCTGCTGTCCAGGTAACAGCGGTTTCCAAAACTCTTGACGACGGCGGCTGTCACTGCGGCCGTGTTTGACATTGTTGCAGAGCCTGCAATGCGATAATTGTTGGTTGATCCGATGTGGATGATTTTTGTTGTTGCTGTGCTGCTGTTGTTCCGCTGGTAGGAGAACAGTTGGTCGTGGCTGCGATTACTGTTGTGTTGAAATTTTTATTAACTTATAATTGTTGGCGGTAAATGCTGGTGATTGTTGTTGTGTTGAATTTGTTGTGTTGTTGTGACGCCATTATTACAAGCAATATGCTGTTAGGATGGCGTCTGTTGTTATTTGTTGTTGCGGTAAAAGTTGCCTTTGATATTTACGTAGGCTCCTCCACTCGTGACGGGTAGCTCCGGGCTCGGTGACGGGTTTAGCGTTTTGCAGATGGACGCGCTTTAGCGTCCCTGTAGTGTTGTCCTCGACCTGGATTTTTGAAAATTCGAACCGCACCACAGTATAGGGCCCTTGGAACCGAGGCGTCAATTTGGCGGCGAACGGGTTGGCCGCTTTCGAAAGGGAGCGATGGCGGATTAGCATCGGATCTTCAACATGTGGTTGCCAGCGGCGGCGATGGGTAAATTGCGTAAACGCTCTGCTCCTGGCCTCGAAGAGTGTTTGCCACTAGCCGTCTTTGTGGTGAATGCTATTGACATTTTGGGCTGCGCGAAGCCGGTGAATTTTCGGTAACGGGTTTGCGTCAGTTATTGACTTGCTGTTGAGGCGTCGAAAGTCCATGCACATACGCCAGGTCCTGTTTTTCTTCCGTACTAGGATTATCGGTGCGTTATACGGGCCCTTGGCGGACTCAATTTGTCCGCCTGCGGTCAGCTTGTTGACATCGACGTCGATCACTGCTTGCATGACCGGGTTTCGGGTAGCATACCGCAGATGAAACGGCCGATCGTCCTTCATAAGGAATCTGTGGTCGCCGACGTTGGTGACCCTGTGTATTGCAAAGTGTTATTTATTTATTTTATTTCTACTTATACATGAAACTCGACTAAACAGATAACAGTCGAATTCAATTGGCTCTTAATGCAAAACTTATATTAATTAATAATAAAACTTGGTATAAGTACAATAAAACAAATAAGAAGGAAAAAAAGAGAAGTAATGAAGGCAAGTCAATAGCACCATTTATTACTTTGATTACAAAGGAAACGCCAAGAACAAATCTACGTTTCTCAAGAGACGGTAAGGACAGCAGAAGCAACTTATTTTCGTAGGGAGGAAGGGAAGCTATCGGATCCCAACCCAAATTTCTAAGGGCAAACAGCAAGAATTGCTTTTGAACAGATTCAATTGAATCTACATAGCACCTATATGAAGGAGACCACACAATAGAGGCGTACTCAAGTATAGGTCTAACCAAACATATGTACGGCCTTTTCGTAATGTAGGGATCATCAAGCTCTTTGGACCACCTTTTCATAAAACCAAGCGCGGCCCTAGCTTTGCTTATCGAGAGCTCAATATGCAAGTCGAAACGTAACCTATGGTCAAATAGAATGCCTAAATCTGTGATCGAATCGACGGCCTCCAACTTTTGCGAATCTATGAAATACTGAGTAATGAATGACTTTCTTCTTGAGAAAGAAAGCTTCTTACATTTACACAGATTTAGTTTCAGAAGATTCAAAGAGCACCATGCAACAAAATTATCCAAATCACCTTGAAGATGGTGTGATTGCGATTCTAGAGAGAAGGAAGAAAACAGTCGCACATCATCAGCTAACAAGTTAGTGATTGTAGATCGTCCTTTCCGAAAGCCATGCTTGTGCGGGGAAATATACGAATTAATGGCAAAGGTCAAATGCTGAGTCACAATTCGCTCGAACAACTTGGGCAAGACGGTCAACTTAGCTATGCCTCTGTAGTTCTCAACAAATTGTCTACTTCCACTTTTGTGGATAGGAATAAGGAAACTACTCTTCCAACATGAAGGGAAAACACCTAAATTCAAGGATAGGATAAAAATCTTTGGGATCACACCACATAACTCGACAGCGCAAGATTTAAGTACACATGATGGAATACCATCAAGTCCAGGCGAACAACTCTATTTTAGATAACTCAACCCTTTAGAAATGCCATTTTCCGAAATAACCAAATTAGGAATTGAAACCGAGTTAGTTATAGGATATGGGTAGTTTGCTGATGAATCGAAGTTAGCAACCGAAAAGTTTCGTCAGAAATACTCAGCAAACAGATTTGAGATTTCACAATCATCCGAGGAATCAGAGCCATTAAAAGAAACGCACGAGGGATATGTGGATATTTTTCTTTTAGAGTTAACAAATTTAAAAACGAATTTAGGATTAGCAAACAGAGAGGATTTAATGAACTAAAGGTATCTGCAGTAATAATGATGGTTGAGGGAGTTAAATCTATGCCTCGCCACCAAGTAAGAGAAATAGTCGACCGCAGAGCCATTTTGCGGATATTTTTTGAGTAGCGTGTTTTTTCTAATCTTGTAATATTTACTTGTCTTATTAAACCAAGGGGACACCTGCATCGAGGTCGGCACTGCTTAATCGGAGCAGATGCAGCAATAGCTAGATTTAATATATTGTAGAACGATGAAAATAAGCTGTCAATACTTCCGGTTGAGAAATCAAGCCTCATATGTGAAAGACGATGTTTTAGCAATAAAATATTCATTTTATGAAAATCATAATATTTATTTAAAAACGTTTGATTTGGCACATTAAGGCAGTTCAACGAACCATCATTCATATGATGAAAGGAAATGCACATTGAAGGATAATAAGGATCCTCAGGTAAATTAAAAGGTGGACAACGATTTACGTTAATCTCGGGAAAATTGGCAGAGCAGAGATCAAGCAGTCTATCATTACAATTAGAGATACGGTTATATTGAACCAAATTATTATCAAAAAATTCATTAAAGAACACAACAGCCCTATCAGACGTTGAAGTAGGAATCAAACAGCTAGAATTATCACTGTTACACCAAGTGACTTGAAGCAAGTTGAAGTCACCCAATGCAACGACCAAATCGGTGGGTCTAGACCACTTGGCCACTTCACAAATGAGGGCAGCGTGTTTGTTGTAAAGGGAGATATCAGAATTTGGGGGAATATAGGAGCAGGTTATAAATAGATGTTTATTAGGCATTTTCGCACAAATGGCGATAAACTCAACGACAGGAGAAGTGGGAAATTCAATTAAATTGGAAGGGACTGACGCAGATATGGCAATTAATACACCACCACCGATGCGATTCACTCGATCATTTCTAAAGGCTTGGAAAGAATTATGAAAAAGTTCCGACGAATGAAGATCGGGTTTTAGCCAAGTTTCAGTGAAGGCCAAACAGAAAAACTCCGTGCTCAGTGAATTTAGAAAAGTAGAACGAATTTTTGAATTTAGGCCCCTAACATTTTGAGAAATGACAGATAATAGGCCTGAAGAAACATGTAGTTTTTTTGAAGGCGACAAGACTATTGCTTTGGTATTACGGGGACGATCTCGAGGGATAAATTCCTTAATTAAGGATCCTACTGGCCACAGTGGTTTGTTTAACAACATATCACTTTTTTCAGTCGGAACTAGGATTTTAAAAGAGGAGATTTCCCTAGATTGAGAAGGAGCCATTTTGAAAATGCTAACGCGCTTTAAGTTGACTGATGGCCAGAGAACTTTTTATGTTATCCACCGATGTTTCAGGTGCCAGTCTTGACACAAATATTGCTTTTCTAGGAGGAACTGCCCTCAAGCAAATGTCATTACTTGGAACAGGAGGGTTCGCGGTTGGGGAGTTTAGAGTTGGGGAGAATATTGATGGCGTTATCGCCCTTGCACCAGCAGCTTGAGAGACTTGCCTAGTCTGGTGACCAGCGTTCACATTCGAACAGCCAGGGGGAGAGTATGATTTATTTTTCTCTTCATTCTTTTTAGGCGATCGCGCTTGATTAGAGTGAGTGGCGGCTCTGGGCGGAGATACCTTTGTCACTTCAGCAAAGCCTAAAACCGACGGACTTGCCGGCTTGTTTGTAACTATTTTGTTACCAACCGACTCAACAATATCGGAAACATTAACGTTCATTTTAGAGTTAGAGGGAGCGGTAACTTGTACCAACGAATCAGATTTGGTGGAATCCAGAGGTGACGTCCCACACGCTACGCTACGAGTAGAAGGTGAGTGCCCAATAAAGCCACACTCATCAAACCTAGACTTAATTAGCTCAAACTTTTCCCACAAGGAGTCGAGATTTCTACTCAATTCCGAGAAATCATTTCGCGTGGCCGTGAAAAATTTGTAAAAATCAATGCTCCGCTGCCTTCAGTCAGGACATGACCATTTTAAACCTTCAGACGCGTCAGCGATTGCGTCAGCAGCACGGCCGAGAATGCTGGTACACTTTGCATGACCAAAGCGCAAGCAGAGCCAACAAGAAACGAATCTATTAGATTCCGGGGCCGTTTTCGCCCGACAAGGTGTATATAAACACTCCATGTCCAGTCAAAAAGACAGTTGCGGATTATGAAGAACAAACAGACAAATTGCAAAAAAAAAAAAAATCCTCAACATAAAAATTTATCAACCAATTTGTGCAAAAGTTCTCTGTTACGTAAACACTGTAACAAGAGATAAAAAGCAAAACAAACTAATAACACTGAATAAATAAACAGAGAAAAAGAGAGAAAACAAAAAAAAAAGACAGATTTATACCAGAGCTCAAAATTTTTGTTTGCAAAAAAGCCAATGAATCAAAGCGTAAAGAATAAACACTTCTTTTACTTTGAATTCAATAACTTTTTTCTTAAAGTATATTATAAATTCACACACTATAAGGCAAAGTAGCCACGAAATTCAACAAAAAATTAATTATTAATTGCCGAAAACAAAATATAGACGACTATACCGCGCGACAGAGTTGTCAAACTCTGTGTAAATTTGCAAACTTCGGCAACTCCAGCTGCAGAAAATGCTCGATGCATCGCTGCTCGTCCTCGGCGCTGAGTCGCGGCCCCTCGGTTAGATAATGTTCGTCTATTATCGTCTGCAGACTTTCAGCAAACGCACCGGCCCTTCTGCGCGCTGGGGTCCGTAGTGTGTCGGCTGTAGGCTCCGCCGTCGATACTTGGTTCGGAGGCCCGCTTGCGCAGCACGCAGCCGTTTTGTTCGCGCGTTGCAGCTTGACCATTGATTTCACTGGGGACGACCGACCGTCGGCGCGGAGAATGTATTTCTATCCCAGCGAGCTTTATTGCACAGCAGACGTTCATTCCGATGTGGTTGCGGTCCTTGCTCCATATCGCTGCGTGGTGGGGTTTCTGGTTTTTTTTTCTGGGACGTGGATTGCCGCTATTAATTTTCGGCGTGACAGAAAGGCGTAGTGTTTGCAGGTTGTTGGTCTCATTGTAACGTGTCCATGTAAGGTGATTTCGTTGACTTGGCTGGGTAGTAATTAGCCTTGGTTTAACAATGGAAGGTGTCGAATGTAGGAATGGTGTCTTTGCTAAATTGGCGGACGTTGCTGTTCCCGAGGCTGGCGCGTTTCGGGACCCACCGCCCCCCATTGGAGGTGGGCTCCCCCATAATTTCCCCGTCGACAGCAGTCGGTAGTCAGTACGCCTCGTTCGGGCAGTTATAAAAGTGGTGGCCGCTCTTGCCACATCGTAAACACAGCGCCATCGCATTCATTCGCCTCTCTAGCGGCCTTGAATCCGGCGTACGTATCTCGTTGTTCGGAGGATATCGCCGGCGATCACCTGTCTGAAATTTTCTATGTGTTTCTCGGGACCCTTCGCGTGACACGTTGCCCATCGGAATCACTTCTAAATCGCTGGCGAGGCCCATCAGCTCTGCTAAAATGGTGAAATCTCGGCACCGTATGTATCACATGTAACCGAGTTGTACGTTTATGTAAATGAGCTCCAATTGTTGCTCCATCGTCATGGTGGTATGGCGTCTCTCAGGGTCAGCACGTAGTCCTGGAATTTCCTCTTCGGTCGCTGGGTGTGTCGACGAATGTCATCTTCCAATCGGTTGAGATGTTGCGGCGGTAGGAAGAACGTCTTAAAGTCAGTTTGGAACTTCTCCCTAGATGTCCAGTGTCGGTTGTTGCTGCGGTCCCACGTTAAGGTTCGGTCGCAGAGCATCCTCACCATGGTGGTTGGAAAACGGTTTTTTGAACGCTGTATGCCTTTGCTAGCTTCTCAAGCCGCTCCATGAAGGCAAGTGGCACTCTATGGTCGGTTAAAGTTGAACCCCCATTTGCTGACTATTTCGATGAGAAGCCTCGTGTCGGCCGCTGTCGGAATAACTCAGTGTGCTCTGCCAACCGGGGTAGCGAGCCGGAAGTTTTCGCTGAAATTGGTAACTAGTCCCGAGGTACGGCAGTCGGTACCATTTTGCTGTCCGGCCCCGGTACCATCACTGGTACATGCAGGGTTTCGGCGCTCGTTGGTGGGTGTAAGCATCCCTTCTCGTTCGGTGGTAGCTATTCGACTACATTTGTCGCATGAGATGCCGGAGAGAGCGACCGCCGTCTGATGAGGGCCTCAAGCTCTGTCTCTAGTTCCGTAATGTCCAGGTCGAACTCCCCTAACCACGCTTGGAGCTCGTCCTTACGCAATGAGATAACGAAGGTTACGAGTAACGAAGACATCATAATGTCGATGGGGTAGCTGCCGGATGTAGTGTATTAATATGCGAGCTTAACTAAAGTTAGTAGCATAAATACTTAGACAAGGATAGGAACTGCCTTCGGCAATCTGATATTTTCTTTCCCTTTTTTTTTTTTGAATGTTTTCTTGTTTCTTTCTTTTTTGTTGATCTTCCTTTATTTCTCTCTATTTATTTTATTATTTTCTTGTATTTTGTTTCCTTTTTTTTGTTGTTTGTGTTTTGTTTGCTTGTTTTTTCCTTTTTTTTGTGTTGTTATTTGGCCCGTAAAAATTTCTATGAAGTTAGTAGCTTACGTATTTGTGTAATTGTTATTTGTAACAAATTTCAAAATTTCAGAAAAATATATTGCATATGGATCATAAGTTATTGGCGAACAATTCTTCTATATGTTCTTCCTTTGGTTTTCTTTTATTGATTATTCTCCCTATTATCTTACTTTGTAACGCTTATTCGTATATTGGAATAAAGTGTCTTTATACTTATTTTGGCAGTGAAAGTTTATTTATTGAAATATTTAAGTCTTCAAACCGTCTTTACAACTTCGCTTATGGTTTGCTTACTTATTGTTTTGATTTCTTTTTTTTTAAGGTGATTTGATTTCTTGAGAAATTACACGTCTACGATAAATTTCGTATTCGTTTTTCAATTTTATGAAATCTTTAATAGCCCCGAACCAGTTTTTTTTTTTTGCTTTAAAGTTATGACAAAGTTAATCTGATACTCAGGAGAAATTGTGAAAAATATTGGTACGCGTTATAGAAAAAGTTCGAGGTTGTAAGAAAGTCCTCTATAATGCACTTATGTGGTTTTCAAATTCGTTAATTTGAATATTCTTTTATATTTGATTTTTCTCTCTATCTCCTGTTTATTTATTTACTTTACATTTGCGTTTTACAAGTCTTTCTCTCATTTTTTCGAAATGGTGGCACCCACGGAGCCGAAATGTTCAATGTCGACGTTTCTCGATATCTTTTCCCAAAACCCAAGAAACACTACTGTGTACTTTTGAGTATTATGCAATAATTTCAATACGAAATATTGTGAAAACTTTGCCCACACTTTTTTTTATTAAATGTCCAGGGTCGTTGACCACAAAATTTGCGTTTTTTGCGCTTCTAAACGGACACTGTAGCGGCGGATTTAGCTGGTTTGCGCTGTGCAGAACGTAACTATGTTTTGCTGTTGCGTTAATAACAGCTGTCAAATTGCGCAGAGCTTATATATGAGAAGTTTTATATAATTTTTTCCTGAGTTTTCCTATCACTCCTTTCCCAACCAAATCGAAAATTGACTGC
Source organism: Glossina fuscipes (assembly GCF_014805625.2). Classification (NCBI taxonomy): domain Eukaryota; kingdom Metazoa; phylum Arthropoda; class Insecta; order Diptera; family Glossinidae; genus Glossina; species Glossina fuscipes. The sequence goes on from NW_023998432.1 coordinate 6,150,494, forward strand.
AATACCAAAATCCTATATATTGTGCCCATAAACACTCATACATATTACGTACGAAAAGAATTGAAAAGAAAACAAGTTTTTTCTTTTTTTTTTCTCCATTTTTGGATTTTCTATTATTCCTATCCCAGACACTTTTACACGTACATCTCGCGTTCGTCGGAACGGGTATACTATACAACCTATTAGAAATCAACGAAGAAAAATAATAGCAGCATAATAAGAACAAGTTTTATATTCGTAATGAATTTCACTTTTAGAAATAATTATTTACTTCTTATTTCACGAATTTCACAATTTAAAAATGTTCTTTTTTTTTTGTCTTATTAGTAATTTTTCGTAACTCTTGAGCGTTACTGTTCTAGTAGCTTTTCTGTGGTTGTTGCATTTACTCTTATTATGATGTTGTTATTTTACGTGGATCGCGGTAGCACCGGATTTGTTGGCTAGGTATTTTAACTTGGTCAGACGGCGGGGCTAATAAACGTAGGTAAATGCCTCACGTTTCTCTAAATGGTAGCAGTTTCTGTTGTCTATTACTAGAAAATTTGAAGTCCTATGACTTAAACAACGCCGATGTGAATTCATGCACGAACTAACTAAATTGCTCCTTTCAGGCGGAGGTGGAGGTGCTCCTTTATATACTGGCGTGCTATAATTGTTTGTCTCTTACTATTCGTCAGATAAAAACGAATCAGGAGTTTCTTGCCCATTCGACATTTGCAAAGGGATTGACGAAATGTGTGTGCAAGGATCTAACTTTCTTCCCATTTTTTTTTTTTGTATGCTTTTTAGAAAGGGCTTAGGGATATGTCGAGTAATTTAATGTATTGCATTTTGACTTGATTGGAAGCAGATAGAATAACGTACCAAAATTGTTTATCTTTTTAGGGGTTGATAACAATAATTGCCGTGTGATTGGTAACTGTTTTTTTCACTTGGTTTTTCGTCTTAACTTTGTTAGGAGCAGAAAAGAAATATTTGTCCGTCTCGAATTCCGAAAATGTCTTTAGAAAGTAAACCTATAGCTTTAAAACATAGAAGTGCTTAAATAAAGTACTCTCAATATATTTTCCGCTTTTCTTAAACACGTTCAAAATTAAAGGAAAACTGCATTATACCTGCACTTGTTTTCCATTATTAGCAGATTATTAGAAGGAGAAAGTAAAGGTAAAGAAGAGCGTCTTGCTGAGGCTTAATATTTTATCATCATCAAACCGAGTTGGACGAGAAATATGAATATCAAACGTTTGTGGTTAACATCGACACACTGGTTGAATTCGTCACAAATTTTACATAAAGTAAAACTCTGAAATAAAATGAAATTTGCATACGCACATGTGCAATAAAAGTTCGGAATTTGCAAATATTGTAAATTATACCTTTGCCTCCTCTCCTCGTTGGTCGAAGCGGAAGAAGGAAACCGTCAGTGGTTCTAAAGTCGGGTCTGTTCTCTCCCTTTGCCTGTTATTGCTGTTTGGTTAAAGGTGATGGAGATGGTGCGGGCGCTTTCCTTTCCTTTATTGCTGTTGTGGCTGTTGTTGATGAGCAGAATCATGATGGAACTGATTATGGTGTTCCAGCGGCTGTTGTGGCTGTTAACTTGGACGTATTGCTTTTTTTTTTGATGAACACGTGCGGACACCTGAAAGAAAAAAACGTTAGTATTTGTTTTATAATATAGAATCTTTGTTTTATCCGCACGACGGACATAAATAATATTATAATTGAAACTGGTCTTCCAATTTTGGAAAATAGACTTTATGAATTAAAAGCTAAAATCGTCCCTAAGCTTCCTAATTTAACCAAATCTATTCTCGATGAAGATGTGAGAAGGATTATTTTGGCCAAGAAAATTGGAAAGTCACTATCTGAAAGTGACTATTGTTTGCCTGGGGCGAAAGAATTATGAATTACCCTTCAAATTTCGCGCTATTTTGATCTTAAATCCCTAGGGGTTCTGACGGATTACCCTTTTAATTACGTCTTCAGGAATACGATAGCTGAAAAACCCAAATATTGCGAACTAACGATTGTAATCTTTTATATACAGATGGCTCTAAATCCTACGGTGTACCACCTGTTTCAGGTCAGATGCTTCAGGACAGGTGCTCCTTAACCACATACTTTACAAAAGTGATTTACCTTTCACCAAGCCAAAGCTACCAATCATGCTACGACTCTTTCTCATAAAAACAAATTCGGAACTGTGATTGTCACGGATTGTTTGTTTGCATCAAAAGCTATTCGAAATCCTTAGACTTCGACAAGGAGTACCATCAACAAATTAAAGAATATCATTGTAACACCCGGCGTAAAAATTAAGTTGCATCCGCTACCAAATTTATAGGGAAGTGAGCAAGCTGGTCGAGAGGCGAAGTCCGTTGCATCCCCACCTATAATTACGGACTACGTTATGGAAAAGTTGGACCTTCGAAGACACATGGGAAGAAAATTTGAAGAGACAATCATGGAAGCAAATCAACAATACTATCGCCAGCACTATTGCCCTATTCAACCTCAATTACCTTCATCATTATAACCATTGACGAAATGAAGACAAAAAAATTGTCCAGAATTTGCCTTGGCTATACAATTGCAACCCACCAATGGATCTCAAAGAAGCCTTCTTGTCCAGTCTGCAATTGTGAACAAATTCTTACAGTAAAGCACCTGCTTTGTGCCTGCCTTTACTTCCCCTTTATTAGACATGTTTCATTTAAAGCAACTTATCCAAAGGACGTCCTGAAATCAGCTACAGAACGCAGTATCAATACAATATACTACTTTAATAAAACTATTGGGCTTAACTAAATCTAAGAATTTATGTCATTCGTCTAAAATATTATAATAATAATAATAAGTGAGGATATATTCCCACAACATAAGTTTCTTTAATAATAAAAAATTTTTACTGAAATTTGCCGAAACATTTGGCGAACATACAATTTATAACTTCTGAAATCTTCAAAGTAGACTATGAAAGACAAACAAATTATATTGGCTCCATACGTACGCACTGTTTGATTTTCTCGTACACACATATTTATATGTGTATCCCAGCACAAAGTCACTTGAAAACACAGAGTTGTATCTGCTTATGCTGCGCAAACATTTGCGAAAATTCAACATCATATCAAAAAACTATTAACAGAACCCATGCCCATATAAATAATGAATATAAAAGACCAAATTGTGAGATGGTTTCTAATTAACAGCGCTACTACTATCCTCCACAAAGGAACCACAAAAAGTTCGTAATAGTTTGTCTGGTAGTCTAGTTAGAACTTTAAACAAAATGTGGGGTTGTATTTCGTTCTGCCTCCGATACCACACATGGCACTAAAACTTAAATACTTTAAAAGGCGAAACAAAGAACTGAAAGCTATTGAAACACAGGCGAATGAACAGATTCGTAAAGCTCTCTCGGCTAGAGTAAAGACTCTGTTATTAGACCTTTTTGAAGTAAGTCACGAATATCACATCTGGTGTTAACATTTTTACTAATTCCCTGGTCAGTTGCATTTCTCGGATTAGCTTTGCTAACCCTTTTGAACGCTTTGGAGTCTCCGGGAATTTATTAACTCTTCGGTTAATCGCCAGTTGCATACAAGCGTTTGTTAACACTGGATAATAAACTATCAAAAATCGCTCTTGTCTTTAATTACTTTTGGGAAATTAGGTTTTTTAAAGAGTTAAGTGCTTTTCATGCAGATTTATTTTCTTCATGTAATCGATTGGCATCAGGCTTTGAACTGCTTCAAGTCTGACGGTTTGCACATTGGCATATCCTCTTGTTTGTCTACCTTGCCGCAATTTCGTCTACTATCTATCAATCTTTCCTCCTCATGTCAGTTTTTCTTCTCGAATTTCAGGTGCCTGTCCGCTTGACCGTGTCCATCTACCAACTCTGTCTGCCCGTTCATTCTAAAATCACATTAATCATTTTAAAAGTCAGAATTTAGCACATAAATTCTTAGGCTGAATTTGTTGATCATATTAGAAAGCGGACGTTATCTGTCCTGACACCAGCAATACAAAAATGAAAAATCAACGCATAGATATACGAAATTTGAATGCATTTTAAACAAGTCATCATTTATATCGAAATGAAGCTCGCCACATACATTTAGCAAAACGATTGAATTGCTTAGAGGCAAACAAAAATATGGCCAAACCAGTATGAAGGGTAGGGGGGCTTTAGATTCTATAATTTTCAATTGGGTTAATAGTCTAGCAGCTTTCCTTGAAAGTTTACACGTGAAAAACGATTAACGTATAGTCATAAATTTATTTGTGAGTCCATTCAAACATATCATCCTTTTTTCTGGTTTATACTGTATGCGTAGCGTAAGGTGCATACACACAAAAGAAAAATAACAATAAGAGAAAGTAACGGGACGCCCGCGAAAACGCCGAATTTCATTGCGCTGACGGCATAACACTATACCAGGCATCGCGTATAGAACTACATCGACTACATCATTTCATATTTCAAATGAACAAGAATAATAAATAAACTAAAATTCTAATATATAAGCAACCAAAATCAATAAAGAAAATCAAGCCAATTTAAGAGTTCCAGGCCGAGCCTGCTTTGGTATTTTAGACACTTAATCAAAAAATAAATGAATTGAATTCATTAAATTAGATAGAGATATTTTCATGCCGAAATTACTTTGGCATCTACGAGAATGCTAGACTTAGCGCAAATAGCCGAGCAATCTGGAAATTATGCACTAACATGGAATCCTTTGTTAGTCAGGACACAAAACCTTACACACTATACACAAAATTGAATCCCAACACAACATCATTACAATACGTTTAATATAACTAAGAGAAATGCTTCATTCCCAAACTAAACTTCTCTTGCTCCGTATAGTACACCTTCCGATGATAAAAGTGACCAATAATTTCGTAATGTCATCCGGTTCTCATTTAATTCAGAAATTTTTGGCACGTTGCAAACACAAAATAGACGATATAGGCCGACTTTTAAATACCTTGCACTACATAGAACACAAAAATTATACCCTGTTTTTATGTGAGCTTATTATTATGAAACTGTATATCAAAACTGACATCTTTTTGCAAATAAATGCTTAGTTTCCGTACGAAGTCTTGTACTCGACAGGTTCAGAATTCAGTCCAGTCAATTTTTAAATCAAATTGCTTTTATGAAGTAACATTTAGCATGAAATGTTGAAACATAAACTTTTCTGCCCTAAAAATATAATGTATCCTGAAAATCCCTATATAGAATAGGATCCAAAATATTAGCATAGATTGTCAACAAATACCGTGTTGACTTTCTCCCAAAAAATAAAATTACTCAATTAGCTTTCGACATTCTTAATAATCCGGTTATGAGGTATTTGTAAAAATGTTGATCACGTTTTCACTTGAAAAAGGCATTTATTATGGAAAATTGGTGCAACAGAAGTTAATCAAAATAGTTTCCATCATTTTCTACAATATTTTAGAATATTTGAGAGAACATTCCAATATCGTGTCGAAAGACCTTATATTGGTTTGGCACCGAACCACTCATCGACACATTTTCTCACCTCTTCAACTTTGTGAACTCGCGTGCCAGCTGAACAATGCTGCACCGATCTGAGCAAGTACTAATCAGGAGGCGCCATTGCTGGTGAGTACGCTGAGTGTGCAGAACTTCCCGTTAGGCATGTTTGGTCAATTCGTGTTGCCACTTTTAAAACGTTGAAAGCAAAACCTACAATTGAGATATGATGGAGCAGCATCGCTATAAGCCTCTGAACGTGTTTGGTGGGCGTCGGCAGCAGATTTGTTCAAATAAACAAAAGAAGTATTGAATTCGGAAGACAAAGAATTTTGAGCGCTCCATGATTAGCGTCTGCCTACGCTGGATAAACGAATAATATTATGCTAATTTTATATCCACAACAGAAGATGTACAGTATTACAGTGTTCACTATGAGTATAACAACTGTTCAATGCTCAGTCACAAAAAATTTTTTCTCAAGGCCAATTTTCAACTTCTCAATCGTGCACTGAACTTAGTCGGACTCACAAATTTTTACAGAAGACAATGGGGTTGTTATTAGCAGCAGGTCGACTATATACATGTTCTTAATTACGCGTCCCTAATCGGGGGTGGAATTTTCAAGTTCACAAACCCGTAAAGTAGTTGTTTTAGATAAGGGAAGCAAGCCTTGTTGGAATGTAAGATAATTGCCGCGTAAAAAACTCAAACCCTTCAACGTAAATATCGAGATGGTGTGCTTTCTGTCTGTAGTGGTGCAACACAAGCTTTTGTAGAAAGGTTTCCAGAAAATCATAAAATCTCTAGTAACTTAAGAGAGCATATGGTTAATTCTGTGTTGGTTCGCAACAGGGTTCATCCTTGAATCAAAATACGTTTTGTTAACACATCTTAGAGGTTGCTACCTGTAGGATTGCTATTGGCAAGGTTTCTCGCAAAAATCGCTGAGTTTCAGCATTTTGATATCGTATAAGAATTCTCATGAAAAGCAAGCCTTTATATGGTAAAAAGTACAATTTTTAAAAATTTTATAAAATTCGCTTTTGTAAGATACAGTCCGTATCACTGGATCGCGATATTTTGTTCAAGAAAAATACACTTCAAAGTTATTTTATTTCTTTAAATGTAAGATTATTCACAATTTATATTTGGCAATACTTTCGACTGCTTAACTCAAATATTCTTTTTCTACTAATCCTTCCTTCCACAAATAAAACATTTATAAACATTTTTTTACCATCATATTACCAGTACCTAACTTTACAGTTTAATTTTTAATTCGTTAACCTGCTTTTCTGGTACTCGTTTTCCTTGGCCGGCTGCTGCATAACGCCCTGCGAATGTGCATTTACTTTTCCCTTTTTAGCTGGAATGAAGAGGATTTGGGATTTCCGTAACAATAATTTATGATTAAAGTTAGTCCATGATAGAAACTTGGCGTAACAATTAACTGTAACAAGTTTGCGTCACTTAGATTGATTTTCTGATTTTTCCAATTACTCATAAGAGTATAACGAAAAGTAATTGGCGTGCATGTATATTGATCGGCGAGATCTATTGGTGAAAAAGCAGTACGAGAAGAACTTTTGAATAGCTTTGCAGTTGATGATTCAAGAAAACCAAACTTTTTAAAAACAAATGAAAACTTTATAGTTGAGCAATATCGGGCATTAAACCCTTCACTTCTCCGGATGGGACATTCATTCATTTTAATGATGATCCATAAGGATGCCCTAAACGTCAATTTACGTGCTCTAAATTTAGAAAACTTTGCGTACTTGTTCAAGATTTTATTATTTTTTAGTTGTTTTCGTCACAAACAGTACAAATTATACTTTGTCGCTTTATGAGGGACTTTTTCATAAAGGTACCTATATGTGGTGAGGTTTAAAAAGAAATATGATACAAATTTTCTACGGTTAATCTTTATGCTAAGGTGCTACTATCGACTAATTTTCCTCAGAAAATATTAAACATTAAACACTTTTGTCAAAGGGCTTTTACTAATGGGAATCTTTATATGGCATGGGGCTAAAAGAGTAGACCCAGGTGGTTCAAATTTGATCCATTTAATTTTATATCAAACTATTATTATGGAAAAATTTTGAACATAAAATATTAAAGATTAGAACTCTTTAGCACATTCATTTTTCATGGCAACCCTTATATGGAGCGGGACAGAAAGTAGACCTATCTGGTCTGAATACGGGTTGTTATGTGAAGTTAATATGCGGCCTAACTTTGGCCTCGAAATATTGAACATTAGCCCTGTTTCCCACATAAAGACACAATTTTAGTCGGAGCAGTTACAAGGGATAAAATACAAAAAAATACCTAATCTGCAATTATTATTTCAAATATATTTATTTTTGAAAAACGTGACTTTGCCATTATGTAAAAAAAGCATCTCCTGCATTCCTCTCGATGTACGTGAAAATAGACATCTTATTGAGAAGGCAGTGCCAAGTTGAGTGCTTTACCAAAACTGTTTAAGCTTAACTATGGATTTTCGCTATCAAATTATTTAGTTGTCCGTTTCAGATTGCGTTTGTGCAAGGAATATCAACTGTAAGAACCTTTTAAAATTTTATTGCCATACGTTTAAGGAATTCCCTAGTGGCTTACGAAGGATATTCTACATGCGGGCTTTAGTTTAGTGAGCGAGTTAATTTTAAGTTAGTGATTTTAGAGTTCAGTTTTCCGATTTCCTTTCACACTTATTGGAATTCTTGTGCTCTTATCTGCTTATTAGAAGAATGTTCTAAATACTTTCTAACTTCATTATCTTTGATGATTTTGAAAACAGGTGTCTCTTAATGGAGTCCCTTAAGACCCTTCCTATTTGACATGTTCATCGATGATCTCCCATTGCCAATTATGTCAATGCACGCTGATGACTTTAAACTGTTGTCTTTCTTTAATTGAAAATCGTATTCTTATCCCTTTAATCTGATGTAGATAATTTAGTTATATGGTGTCCACCTAATTTTATTACATTTAATGTAACGAAACGCAAGAAGTTTTCATTCTCAACGAAGACTTCTTTTATTCATAAATTTTAAAACCTAGGGTCGTTAGTTTGATTTACGTATTTGACTGGACCAAAGGCTGCGTTTCAATCCGCATATAGTGTTTCCCCATAATTAAACTAGGTGAGCGCTCTGCTCCAAACAGGTTATACACAAGCTTGATAAGACCCATACTTGTCTATGCTTCCAACGTGTGCCGTCTTTCCCACACGTATTATGCTGATTCATTAAATCCACTTCACATGTAATTCTCGCTCTCCATCCTCAGAAATTTGGATTGGATTACTTAATCTCCTTGCCACCTTATTAAAATAGGTTGGATTTATCCAGATTTCTTCTTAATTGACGTATTTATTACTGATTACGTGGCAAGACGTACCTCGACCTAGCAGATCTATTGTACACGCTCATGCCCCTAGCACCCCAATTGTAGAATTTTTATGAATCCGGCTACCTTTTTTGAGTCGGAGCACCATGCCGTATACGACGTAGTAAAATGCTCGCGAAACACTTGGTGTTTGAATCTGCAGATGACCTCACATTCACATAGAATATGATGGGACGTCTCTTGGGAGAATCTGCATGAATAGGTAGCAAACATACTCATATTTTTCTGACGATCCCTGACGGACTTGTGACCCGTATAGATGATATTAACTAAACGTGGGTCGCTTTTTCGCAGTTCCATTAGTCTGTGCGCCCTACCAGAGGATTTTATGAATGTTTTCGCCTGCTGTTGTCCTGCACATTGTTTTCATCGGCAATCCGCTTTATTTTGTTCATTGCGATATCTGCCTGTTAATGCGGCTTCTTGGTACGCTACGCAATGGTTGAGGAGCAATCATGGCCCCTCGGGCCCTCCTGTTAGTTACACAGTCAGCCCTTTCATTGCCCTCAATAGAAGAATGTCCATACATCTATATTAGATTAACATCATTGTGCCTGCTTGGGGCCTTATAGTTAACGGTGACCCGGCGAACTCTGAAGTAACGAGCCTGGAACTGAGCATATTGATTATCCAATCGATAGTCAGGAGACTACAGTCCCTAGAATTCGCCAAGTATCTTTCTCTGGGACACCTCTGGTCACTTAGTCTCACATCCCATAGGCATCCCGAAAATTGGGTTTGCAAGAGAAGGCGATCAGTTTCTTCGGGAATTTTTGTATAATCTCCTCTAGGCTTCTTAAGAATGTATACTCCATTGCTGTGGTCTTTATCTAGCGATGTTTGGAGGCGCGCTGCTTCAGGGATACTATTTATGTCTTCGCAGTGCTGCCGTGGTTGCGGCTTTCTTGTACTCTGTCCATATCACCATACTTTTTAGCCCTATTAAACAATTTTCTAATCTGGCTTCGTAACTTTTGAAGCCTCCGATTCCACCAAGGCAGTTCCCTTGTGGACTTTATGATTTTTAAAGTGCAGCCTTCTTGGTATGCAATTTGTAAAAGATCGTGTGCAATTCAAGTTAAATTTGCTTCAGCATTTTTGTAGAGATCTGGAGAAGTGTTTTTGTTTTCCGAAAGCGGAAAGCAAAACCCCTCCCAATTCCTATGTTCGGAATCTCTTTAAGCTCGGCATGAGCCTGCACTGGCCACAATGCCGATGTTGCCGATAGTTCTACAGTCATAACTCGCTTGGTAGGAGGTACTGGGAGTAAGAACTAACAACTACCCCCTGATTACTTCCCTGACAATCGGTTCCTTACATCGGTTTAAAATAATAACATTATCTTCTAAAAAGTATTCAAGAAGGCGCTCACCTCTCAAATTATTATTTGAGCCAACAGTGCCAGACTGTGCTAGTCTAGTCTGCGGGACTTGCAGTATTGTACAAGGCTCCCTAAGCCACCTGTGGGTGTCTCTCCTTCGCTCGGTAGATGGGCGGAGCAGGCTATTTCGCGCTTCTGCGGTCTTACTGTTAGGTCTCAGTAAAACCGAGCCGAAACGTTGGCTGGTAGTATGTGCGTTTTCCTTCAGCATTGCTGCAAAGAATTCGTCCACTCTCAGAGTTAGGACCCTTGTTTTTCCTTCAGTATCTTTCTGGAGTACTATTCAGAGGTCACTATTTAATCCTTTTTCTTTTCCTCTAGAAACTTTGAAATGTCTGCCGGGGTGACGTTTTCACCTTCGGGGAAATAACCGCCGACTACACGAAGTCGAAGTAACTCTTCCTCAGCTGCGACTTCAAGAACGGCACCCTTCTGTGGTTTTATTGCTAACAACATCGTCTTCAGCTATTCCGCCGTCTCTTTCCCCTTACAAGTAAGCACGAGTCAATTAAGTTGGAAAGTGTAGCATGTAAACTGCAGTTTCACGATTGACTTCTATCAGTTGCAGATTTTTTTCAAAGAACACGCCTATACTACAACCTTATATACAATAAAACAATCAGCTGTGCACTTTATATTATAGAACATGAAAGTTTGCTTCTTTTTTTTTCTATTCTTTGATTGATGAGTCTTGCATTGGTTGTAATGTCCCAGAGTCAGTGAAATAATACGTTGCAAAGTATTTGAATGCGTTAAGCAAACACATTTTAAAAATCACCTGTAGCTAAAAACATTTTAATCTACACATAACCTCTCTTCATTAAAAGAGAAGTAACGGACGTATTTAGAAACGAAAAACTATTATTCTCTGCATTAAAAATTTAAACAATATTTTTATTTTTACTTTTTATTACATATTTTCTTAGATTTTTTATAACTTTTTTTTTAATTTACTTGCATTTTGCCAGAATCTTGTATACGGTGACAAAGCCAAATTTTAAAAGTTTGTCCGTTCATCCAATTATAGTTAGAATGTTCACGATCATAAAAATTAAAACTCGTGGCACAAGTCTCTTAAATTTTGCCCATAAGAAAAAAAAATTAGGCGAAAAGGAAAAAAAAATAACTTGAAGCATTTTTGTTAGGTTTTCTGGCACAATTTGTCCTATACGATCATCTAATGTTAACATATATTGTTGGGTTCAGTTAAAAGACTATTCTATATGGTAATTGGCTTGGATAGAATAATAGGTTTCCAAAATCGTTATATAATTAAATTGTTTTTTTTATGTTATAATTTGTCCTAGAACAGGATCATTTATTATTGGTACCAGTTTTTATTTTATATTAACTACTATTATTAATATTTGAACTGTTTTCTCTTTATTACTTATTAACATTAAATATACTTAACATATTTAGATATTTCCACTTCGGATTAATTCACACTGATATAATAGATTTTACTTCCTATAATTACTTGTCGATTTTATACCCAGCAACGAAAAGGCCGAAGCATTGATTCTGTTACTGTTTATAAAATCCAAAAATAGAAGCAATAACACTCAGCCAATATAAAGTTATGTCCGTACTTTTATCTTATAGTCATATTGTGAAATCACAATATCTAATATGCAAACTTAAAACTTTACTCATCGGCTTTTTGGGTGTGGTTATCTTTTTATAAACACTGGCCTTTTGAAAACACTCATACGATTGTAAAAAGAAACAAATTTCATAAACCTTTAGCTGATATCGATCGTAAGTTTGATTTGAAAATTTATTTATTTATATAAAAAGTAGTAAGGCGAGCACAACTTTTTGATACGATGAATGCTATTTTTAGTCGTGTTGTTCTTCTTCTTTTTTTTGGTACTGAAGTGTAGATGAACAGGTACTCTCTGAACTTGAATCAATTTTTGAAATTAATTCGTATTAATTTTTTAGTACAATATAAAATATTATTGTTACATATTATTGTGCATTCAATGTTATTGTATTATTGTAAGTTAATATGATTGTAAGTACACATATACACACATTTTTTTTTTCCTTTGTTTTTAATTTTCATAAACCTCTCGTTTATATTTAGTAAATTTGGTTCAACCCGTTATCTAAAAGTACTAATTTCTACATATTACATTTACATAGTATTTATTTATATGTATGTTATTTATTTATATATTTATGTATTCACGTATATCATTTCGCACAAGCTCAACCAATAAGAAATTCACAAACCCTTTACTAACTTTATAAAAGAAATAGAAGAAAAAAAATGTTGAAAATCGAATGAATCGAAACTGAGACTAAGAGAGCAACAGCAACGACAAAACATGAAAGACATGTTAGCTTGATTAATAAGAGATGAGGGGTCCATTCATTTTTGTTTGGAACACTTAGACAGAAGCGTCATAAATTCCAGAAGTATACATATTCTTCAATCAACATCATCAGTATCAAGTTCTATCTGGTTTCTACGGTCACGCATCTAAAAGAATGTAATACATATTTCTAATTAAATGTTATGCTCTACTCTGAATATCCTATACTCTGAACGGGGGTTATCTTCCGGATATTCTGATTATAAAAAATTAATTAAAAATGTGGACGAAAAAAATTAATAAATGTAAGCATTTATGGTTACATTAAATTAATTTTTAGTTCATTTTATTTCATATTTACACAATATTATTATTTTATCTATTCGGTGCATTAAAAGTAATATAATGAGGGTGTATTCATAACAGTTTTGAGAAAGTGATCGTTTTTTCGAAACTAGATAGATAGCATTCCAGCCTTAAGAAAGCTTCTTCGATTTAAAAGGATCTAACGCATTATTAAATGGAGAAATATCGCAGAGATACTGTGTAAATATGTGTTCATGAAGAATCCACAACTACTTTAATTACTTATATAGCTTTAATGGGTTTGAAGAGGAGTATCCTTTTAAATCTTTTCGCACAATATGAGTAATATGGCATTTAAATACAAATCTTCAATTTACAAAACGTTATGGACAATCATATTCGCAAACAATGTAATCCCTTATTTTATCCTGGCCGCATCTTATCCAAACTTATGCAGCGTTCAAATATTATGATTTTCATTATTGTTAACATCAAGAGAGTATAAAATTTAAGATTAAATAATTATTATTAACTTTAAACATTAAAATAAAAATTGAAATAATAAATATTAAGAAATTCAAAATTATTTATCTACGCATTTATTTAATGTATCATATTATATTATATATATTGTATTTTTTACAAAACAACATATTTGTTTTGTTATTTAAAATTTGGTCTTTTTGAGTGTAAACTTTACTTTGCTGTGTGTTCTTGTGGATGCCTTTAGATTTATATTGTTAAAATGTAATAAAATAGTCAATATTCTTTTTTTTTCAACTATGCCATAAATCTCCTTTTACAACAAAAGTGCCAGCAATATCTTTATAAACAGTGCTAAGTAAGTAAATCCCTCTTAGAAAATCTAGAAAATAAAGAAGAAATTGTAAGGAAGTCTTTCGTGTTTTCTACTCAAACTTTGCAATGTGAATCATACCTTTTTTCTATTCACACAGCAAACACTACTATATACGCCGCTTAAAACCAAATTTGAACGATTTTCAAAGGAACATTGTTTACACGTAAGTTTCAAGTTGAGAGAGAAATATATGCAGAGTTTGTTCTGAGTTAGTATTGGTTGTTTAGAATTGCATTTATAAAAGAAAACATCTGTGAATTGGAAATAAAACAAATTCGGATCAAAATTGTTTACTTACAAACACTTGAACCAAAACAAAAACGTCAAATTTGTAAAAGGTAAGTAAATTAACTCTTTTTTTGTTTACTTTTTGCTCCTATTATCTAATTAGCACTCTTAATTCGCCAAAGCTTGTAATCAATTGTGTGTGATCAATCTTTCTATACATCATCATAAACTGTAGCTATCATTGATAAAGCGCAAAAAAACAACAAATAATGAAAGCTCATCATCCTTCTCGATGCATTTGCAAGAGAGGTTAACTAGAATTTTGTTATTGAATAATCAAGCAATATTGAGAAACATATTGTAGTGTGATCGCATACTATCGTACGCATCCACTTGAAGTGTGACAAAATTATGCCACTCCAGCATAACCCTTTTGATAAAATAAAATGTCACACTTCACTTCGCATGTTAACAGTGATAATTCTGTTTATATAAGAATAATCTAGTGTGTGATAAGGATAATTTAGTAAGCAATTACAATCCTGTTTAGAATAAGATAAGAATAATTTAGTGTAAAAATTTAGTATAAATAGTGCGTAAGAAAATAAAGAAAATCAGTTCTCATCAGAGTTCTCGTAAAGCAACTCAACCAAGCGTTTTACTCGCTCAGAACACTAGGCGTTCAAATCCGCCTGAACCATTAAAATTAGTGACCGTCTTATGCCGAGACACTTTCGCATTATAAAAGACGGATAGAGTTGGCGTACTGCAGCCGAGCAGCATAGGGCCTAAACAGATAATCTAAACACACGATACTATATCAACCTTATTACAATATGTACATAAGGCCAAATGGTTGCTTTGTTCATATTGCGTTATTTAACAGTAGAGAAACATCGGGATTGGCGGAAAACGAATCTTCTCAATCTTTCTCAACCGGTAGTATTGAAAGCTTATTGTCATCGTTCTACAATACATTAAATCTAGCTATTGCTGCATCTGTTCCGATCAAGCATTGTCGACCTCGAAGCAGGTGTCCTCCGTGATTTAATAAGACAATTAAATATCACAAGAATAGAAAAAACTCGCTATTCAAAAAATATTCGAAAAGTGGCTCTGCGCTCGACTACGTCGCTTACTCGATGGCGAGGCATAGATTTAACTCCTTCAACCATCATTATTACTGCAGATACCTTCAGTTCATTAAATCCTCTCTATTTGCTAATCCTAAATTCTTCTTTAAATGTGTCTAAAAGAAAAATTTCCACATATCCCTCTCATGTTTCTTTTAATGGCTCTGATTCCTCGGATGATTTTGAAATCTCAAATCTATTTGCTGAGTATTTCCGACGTAACTTTTCGATTGCTAATTTCGATTTATCAGCAAACTACCCATATCCTGTGACTAACTCGGTTTCAATTCCTAACTTGGTTATTTCTGAAAATGGCATTTCTAAAGGGCTGAGTTCTCTAAAATACAGTTGTGCTTTTTCTAGTGGCTCTCGCACAGATGTTATTTACATTGATTTAAGCAAAGCGTTTGATATGGTTAACCATAACTTACTTATCTTTAAACTCCAAGCCTCTGGCTTCCCTTTCTATTTAGTGAAATGGATAAGCTCTTATCTGCACAATAGATCCTTCAGGGTTTTGTTTAACTTCATCACCTCGGATGAATTCCCCGTTAAGTCTGGCGTACCTCAAGGAAGTCACTTAGGTCCCATTTTATTTAGTTTATACATTAACGATCTCCCATCGGTGGTTAATTCCAGCCAGATCTTAATGTATGCTGATGATGTGAAACTGTTTTCTCCCTTCTCTGTTGAATCGCAATCACATCAGCTTCAAGGTGATTTGGATAATTTTGTTGCATGCTGCTCTTTGAATCTGCTGAAACTAAATCTGAGTAAATGTAAGAAGCTTTCATTCTCAAGAAGAAAGTCATTCATTACTCAGTATTTCATAGATTCGCATAAGTTGGAGGATGTCGATTCGATCACAGATTTAGGCGTTCTATTTGACCATAGGTTACGTTTTCACTTGCATATTGAGCTCTCGATAAGCAAAGCTAGGTCCGCGCTTGGTTTTATAAAAAGGTGGTCCAAAGAGCTTGATGATCCCTACATTACGAAAAAGCTGTACATGTGTTTGGTTAGACCCATACTCGAGTATGCCTCAGTTGTGTGGTCTCCTTCATATAGGTGCTACGTAGATTCAATCGAATCTGTTCAAAAGCAATTCTTGCTGTTTGCCCTTAGAAATTTGGGTTGGGATCCGGTTGCCTCTCTTCCTCCGTATGAAAATAGGTTACTTCTGCTGTCCCTACCGTCTCTTGAGAAACGTAGATTTGTTCTTGGCGTTTCCTTTCTAATTAAAGTAATAAATGGTGCCATAGACTCGCCTTCATTACTTGGTGAAATAAGCTTTAATGTCCATAACCGCTTCTCCAGGCACTTTATCTTGGTTAAGCTTAGTCAGTGTAAGTTTAATTATGAGCTGTTCAATCCACTCAGAGTCGTTTGCAAGAACCTAAATGACGTCTCTCGTTATCGGACTCTTTAAAGTCCATTAAAGCAACATTGCTTAATACGCGCGATTTACCTATGTCGTATTTAAATTAGCTTTTATCCTAAAAAATCGTTACGTTTCGAAAATGAATTATTGACAATTTATTATCGGTTGCCAAGCTTATGCATGTTTGCGATGGTTTAGGGGTTCATTTGCAATTTTGTCCTGTACCGGTTGTAAGTGTGTCCCTTTCTGACAGTGTACATGCTTTTTTTCTTTTTTTTTTCTTCTTATTTGTTTTATTATACTAAATTTTATTATTAATTAATATAAGTTTAGCATTAAGAGCCAATTGAACTCGACTGTTATTTGTTTAGTTGAGTTTCTAGTATAAGTAGAATAAATAAATAAATAAATAAATAAGTAAACGTAAATTAAAATATTATGTAGTTACATGTAGATTTCTGCAAAAGTTTCGCGTGTCAAAAGAGGCTTTTAAATATGTTTTAAAAAAAATTTGTATGAGGAATGACATAAGAAGAACCTATATGCGTCCGTTGATCCTTGTAGCCCTTATTTTGTTGTAGGGGTCTGAAGGCTAGCAATGGCTAGCGGATAGCGATTTTTACTTAAGCGTTGCACAGAGCACCATTTCTGTTATTGTAGCAGAATTTACACAAGATATGAAAAAAACTTTCCGCTTTTTCGAAGAAGTGTTAATGCCAATACCAAAGAGTTTTGAATTTTTATTTTTTCAAACCTATTTTATCGTTTCCGAACGAAACTAGAATCTATTCCTTTATCTGTTACTTTTTTCATTCTTGACAGTCTATTGTAGTACAACTTCAATTTAGCGGGTGTTCCGAATTTATCTGCATACAAAGTAATAAAACCATATAGGAAAATTGGTTTTCGGATAGAAATTAGCCAAGACTATCGCATAATATTTATATTTTTGCGTATACTGATGAATTTATGCAAGAAAAGCGCAGTTATTTTGTGATGTAGGTCAATAAGAAAAATTGGTTCTACAAAAACTCACAAATCGTAAACCCCTTTTGTAAAACATTTATTAGTATTCTTATGTTTTTGTAGTCTTTTTTGAGTTGTTTTCTCACCGTGATGTTGACCTTTCAGCGACGGCATAGAGAGACAACGAGGTTTTTATTATATTGTCTGCAACCGGTAAACAATATCCGTGGATATGATAAGCGACTAAAACTGAAGATATATTTCTCTTGTTTAAAAATATGCATATGGGAGGAGTGGAGTCAAAAGCAGCAAATGTTATCTCCGGCATCTATTGTACCTCACCATAATAATTTGAGGATAAAAAATTGTATTGCAAAGGGCATCCCAACGAACAACTGCCAAATCTTGGCCAGATCTCGCAATGATTTAACTGATGCTCGTTGCAATTTGTTTTTCAATGGATTATTTGATTATAGTTTATTCCAATACAACCGTACTTCTAATTATAATAGCAGACCACTTGATCCATATCATCCAGTAATGTGCATTGGTCCGTTGAACCACTCTGACGTGTCCAATCCAACTTCCTCAAATAAAGATTTTGGTTCCAATAGAGCCAATATTTTACTAGTTTGGTATCTATTCTGCAATGTATTTTACCTAGCTATTTATGCATCCTTTCCAACAAAAGAATTATTATATTATTAAATATTACAAAATTGTATATTACAAAAATAGGAAAAACCAACTTTTAAAAACATTTATGAAAAGTGGTTCTGCTTACGACTATTTGGACTACTCTGCTAGAAGGCGTAGATTTAAGTACCTCAACCACCAATGATATTGCAGCACCTTCAGTTGATAACATCCTCACCGGTTAATAATCTAAATATTTTTATAAGTTTGTCAACTCCAAAAGAAAAATCTTCATATATTCCTTGGATGGCTCGAATGGCTCCGAGTCCGCTGACAATATTGAAACCTCAAATCTCTTTGTTAAATACTCCCGGCGACATTCTTTAACTGGTAATTACGATTTAACTACGAACTTGGTCATTTTAGAAAACGGCACTTTACATGGTTTAAGGTGGCGAAAACACAGTCGGGCGCCTGGGCCTGTAGGCATTTCATCGTGCATTCTCAAATCAGCCTCTGACGAGCTATGTGGCAAATTTTTAATCAGTCACTGAAGCCAGGTGTTTTCCTTTCGTATTGGAAGAGTAGTTTACTTATTTCACTTCACAAATGTGGGAACACGTTTCAAGTTGAAAACTGAAGGGTATTGCTAAACTAAGTGTTTTAACTAAATTTTTGTATGGTATTTTTATTCAGTACTCAGCTTTTGCTATCAAATCTTACATTTCTCCATTCCAGTATAGCTCTCTGAAAGGAAGATTCACTATTCCTAATCTCTCAGAGTTTACTTGCCATGTTTTCAAGGCTTTTTCTCGTGCTTCTCGCGCGAAGGTCATACATACTAAATTTAGTAAAGCATTTGCCTTAGTTAACCATAACTTCCTGATCTTCAAGCTCTAGGCCCCGCGCTTCCCTTTGTATTTAACGAAATGGACAAGCTCTTATCTGCATAACAGATCATCATCAGAGTTCTGTTTGACTTCATTATCTCGGATGAATTCCCCGCGATGTCTGGCGTCTGTCAAGGCAGCCACTTAGAGCCCTTTTATTTATTCTATACAATAATGACCTTCTCTCGATGATTAAGTCCAGCCACATCATAATGTATAATGTTAAATCGTTTTGTTTTTTCTCCTTGGACTCCCAATGGTATCAGCTTCAATATGACTTAAATACATTAAGCTTGTAAAATTTTGTGAAATTAAAATCGAACATAATGCAACATGCAACGCCCTTGTTTTGTGATCTCTTTCCTATATGTGCTATGTAGATTCAATTTAATCTGCTTGAAAGCAATTGTTGCTGTTTGTCCTTGTGAATTTGGGATGAGACTCCCGTGCCTCTCTGCCTCCTTATGAAAACAGATTGCTTTTGTTAGCCTTACCGTCACTTGAGAAACGTAGATTCAGTTTAGTTTAGTGTTACTATCAATTCGCAGACATTACTTGATGAGATAAAATTTAATATTCCGTATCGATTCTCTGGTAACATTACCTTCACTAAGCTTAGTCAAGTTAAGCGTAGCCAATCATTGCCAGCTGTTCAAGCCGTTCAGAGTTGTTTGCAGAAACCTAAATGTTGTCGGTTGCCAAGCGTTTGCTTGTTTGGAATGATTTAAAGCTTCACTCGCAACTTGGATCTGTACAGGTTGTGAGTGTGCCTCTGCGCTAGCTGTGGACATACGTGTTTTCTTTTTTACTTTCTTATTTATTTATACATGATTTATAATTTTCTTTTCTCTTTACTTTACTTTATATACTTCGTATTAGTTTTTAATGATAATTAGTATAAGATTTACTTCTATAAGTCAATTGAATTCAGCTCTTAACTTATTTTATTTATTTATTTATTTATTCAAGAATTCAGGCAACAATACAAAGGCTTTAAAAAGCCAATTTAAAGTATTGAAGCAACTACAGTTAACACGCAGTACAATGCGCAATGAAGCAATAAAAAAATGTAAACTAGAACTATGTACATAAAAATAATAATAATCCAAAACCTTCACAAAAGAAAATAGAGAAATTAAATAAGCAAAAAGGCAGCAAATGAAGTTCATATCTCTTAATTTACACAATGATTCCATATATTCAAAAATAAACTAATTCTATGTAGTCTGCAATAATCAATTTGCAGTTTCGTTCCCCAGCCATAGAAAACAAAAGCCCAAAGTAATATTAAAATATTCAGCAATAAGTCCCTCAGAGGTAACATACCTTCTTTCCCCTACTCTCATAATCCAATATATTCAGGTAATAAAGCCCCCAGTACTGCAAGCGCATAATATATTATCAACTATAAAACACTCGTAAGATACCTAAATAATTTAACTAGGAAGACGTTATTAGAGTGAGAAAAAAAATACATACGACAAGTAGTACATAGTTCCAGCAACATGACTAGGCCTCTAAAAGTTACCGGCAGTAGTACCGGCAACCACTTCCGGCCCATAAAGGACATGGGACATCAAAAGGGCCTGAGCAAGTTGGAATTTAATACACTGCGGTAAATAGGTACTATTGGAATAAATACATTGTAAGATACCAATAACTTTCCGAACGAATTGAACGAATTCAATATGTTTCTCAAAGGTAATGTTATTATCAATACATATAACTAAGCATTTATGGAGGTCAACAATTTCAATACAGGATACACCAATAAGGATACTTAAGTGGGAACCGAACCAGTTAAAATTCCCAAAAAACATAGTCGGGCTAATCAGCAAGTAATTATTTACAGATTAACCCCAGAGTTGTCTAGGCTCTCATTGATTGTCTCATGAAAAGCCTTCCAACCACAACCCTCCCTGCTACTCTGGCAACTGACGCGTGCGAGATCGTACGCTTTTCATTGATCTGTTGCTTAAAATTTTCTTATCGTTTTATACGCGTTTATATCTAGTTATTTGTAAAAATATAAAAGGATTAAAGGTATAAAAGTGTAAGAATTACATTAATTAATTTAAAATTTTGTGATTTTAATTTTGGTTCTTGCGATTAGCACTTGCGGTCGCAATAGTAAATCTCTTTCGAGTTTTTTTTTTTTATTTTCTTCCTTTGGTGTTATCTGTTAGCTTGTTTGCCGTTGCTTCAGTAGCGTAAATTTTACGTGTAATTTAAGAGATCATTTTTCTGATTTTTATTCTCTCTTTTTTTCGTGCTTCCAGTTTGGTTTTGCTTTCTCTTGTTCTTTTGCTCTCTTTGTACAGTGACAACGTAACGGAGAAGTTTTCTTAAATTTCTTAAATTTGTAGATAAATTTAGTGTTGTCGATTCTTTCGAATTTGTTTTTTTTTTGTCCTAATAATTCACTTCTTTCTTTTTGTTGACTTGACATGGAGTGCTTATATACACCATATCGCGCAAAAACAGGCCCGGAATCGGAGAGATTCGTTTCTTGTTGGCTCTGCGACTGCTTTGGTCATGCAAAGTGTGCCGCTATTCTCGGGCGTTGACCCTTCTAAAAGCTTAAGATGGTCATGTCCTGACTGTAGGCAGCGGAACATTGATTTTTACAAACTTTTCACGAAGACGCGAAATGGTTTCTCGGAATTGAGTAGAAATCTCGGCTCCTTGTGGGAGAAGTTTGAACTAATTAAGTTTAGGTTTAATAAGTGTCGTTTTATTGAGCACTCATCTTCTACCCAAGCCAAGCCGTAACGAAGCATGTGGGACGTCATCTGTGAGTTCCACCAAATCTGATTCGTTGGTACAAGTTACCGCTCCCTCTAACTCTAAAATGAACGTTAATGTTTCCGATATTGTTGAGTCGGTTGGTAACAAAATAGTTACAAACAAGCCGGCAAGTCCGTCGGTTTTAGGCTATGCTGAAGTGACAAAGGTATCTCCGCCCAGAGCCGCCACTCACTCTAATCAAGCGCGATCGCTTAAAAAGAATGAAGAGAAAAATAAATCATACTCTCCCCCTGGCTGTTCGAATGTGAACGCTGGTCACCAGACTAGGCAAGTCTCACAAGCTGCTGGTGCAAGGGCGATAACGCCATCAATATTCTCCCCAACTCTAAACTCCCCAACCGCGAACCCTTCTGTTCCAAGTAATGACATTTGCTTGAGGGCAGTTCCTCCCAGAAAAGCAATACTTGTGTCAAGACTGGCACCCCACACACCTGTGGATAACATAAAAAGTTATCTGGCGGCGAAAGTCCCATCAGTCAATCCAAAGCGGGTTAGTATTTTTAAATTGGCTCCTTCTCAATCTAGAGCAATCGCTTCTTTTAAAATTCTTGCTCCGACTGAAAACATTGATATGTTGTTAGATATACCACCGTGGCCAGTTGGATCCTTAATAAAGGAATTTATTCCTCGTGATTGTCCTCGTAATACTAAACCAGTTCAAAAAAATAAATGTTTCTTCAGGCTGACTATCTCTCATTTATCAAAGTGTTGGGGGTCTAAATTCAAAAATTCGTTCTACTTTTCTAAATTCATTGAGCACGGAGTTTTTCTGTTTGGCCTTCACTGAAACTTGGCTAAAATCCGATCTTCATTCGTCGGAACTTTTTCACAATTCTCTCCAAGCATTTAAAATGATGGAGTAAATCGCATTGATGGTGGTGTATTAATTGCCATATCTGCGTCAGTCTCGTCCAATTCAATAGAATTCCCCACTTCTCCTGACGTTAAATTCATCGTCATTCGTGCGAAAGTGCCTAGAAAACAGCTATTTATAACCTGCTCCTATATTCCCCCAAATTCTGAAGTTCATTAAATCCTCGCTGTTTGCTAATCCTAAATACTTTTTTAAATTTGTTAACTCTAAAAGAAAAATTTCCACATATCCCTCGTGCGTTTCTTTTAATGGGTCTGATTTCTCGGATGATTGTGAAATCCCAAATCTGTTTGCTGAGTATTTCTGACGAAATTTTTCGGTTGCTAACTTCGATTCATCAGCAAACTACCCATATCCTATAACTAACTCGGTTTCAATTCCTAACTTGGTTATTTCTGAAAATGGCATTTCTAAAGGGTTGAGTTATCTAAAATACAGTTGTGCGCCTGGACTTGATGGTATTCCATCATGTGTACTTAAATCTTGCGCTGTCGAGTTATGTGGTGTGATCCCAAAGATTTTTATCCTATCCTTGAATTTAGGTGTTTTCCCTTCATGTTGGAAGAGTAGTTTCCTTATTCCTATCCACAAAAGTGAAAGTAGACAATTTGTTGAGAACTACAGAGGCATAGCTAAGTTGACCGTCTTGCCCAAGTTGTTCAAGCGAATTGTGACTCAGCATTTCATCTTTGCCATTAATCCGTATATTTCCCCGCACAAGCATGGCTTTCGGAAAGGGCGATCTACAGTCACTAACTTATTAGAGTTTACCTGGCTTTTTGTTGTTTTCAAGGCTTTTTCTAGTGGCTCTCGCACAGATGTTATATACACTGATTTAAGCAAAGAGTTTAAAATGGTTAACCATAACTTACTTATCTTTAAACTCCAAGCCTCTGGCTTCCCTTTCTATTTGGATAAGCTTTTATCTGCACGATAGATCCTTCAGTGTTTTGTTTAACTTCACCACCTCGGATGAATTCCCCGTTATGTCTGGCGTACCTCAAGGAAGTCACTTAGGTCCCATTTTATTTGGTTTATACATTACATACAATTCCAGTCAGCTCTGAATGTATGCTGATGATGTGCGACTGTTTTCTTCCTTCTCTCTAGACTCGCAATCACTCCAGCTTCAAGGTGACTTGGATAATTTTGTTGCATGGTGCTCTTTGAATCTTCCGAAACTAAATCTGTGTAAATGTAAGAAGTTTTCTTTCTCAAGAAGAAAGTCATTCATTACTCAGTATTTCATAGATTCGCAAAAGTTGGAGGCCGTTGATTCGATCACAGATTTAGGCGTTCTATTTGACCATAGGTTACGTTTTCACTTGCATATTGAGCTCTCGATAAGCAAAGCTAGGTCCGGGCTTGGTTTTATAAAAAGGTGGTCCAAAGAGCTTGATGATCCCTACATTACGAAAAGGCTGTACATGTGTTTGGTTAGACCTATACTCGATTATGCCTCTGTTGTGTGGCCTCCTTCATATAGGTGCTATGTAAATTCAATTGAATCTGTTCAAAACAAATTCTTGCTGCTTGCCCTTAGGAATTTGGGTTCGGACCCGATTGCCTCTCTTCCCTTTTATGAAAATAGGTTTCTTCTATTATCCTTACCGTCACTTGAGAAACATAGATTCGTTCTTGGCGTTTCCTTCTTAATCGAAGTAATAAATGGTACTATTGACTCGCTTTCATTACTTGGTGAAATAAGCTTTGATGTCCTTAACCGCTTCTCTAGGCACTTTATCTTGGTTAAGCTTAGTCAGTGTAAATATAATTATGAGCTGTTTAATCCACTCAGAGTTGTTTGCAAGAACCTAAATGACGTCTATCTTTTATTCTCGTTATCGGACTCTTTAAAGGTCATTAAAGCAACATTGCTTAATACGCGCAAAATTACTTATGTCGTACTTAAAGTATCTTTTATCCTTAAAAAGTCGTTACGATTCGAAAATGAATTGTTGTTAACTATTATCGGTCGCCAGGCTTATGCATGTTTGCTATGGCTTAGGGGTTCATTTGCAATTTGGTCCTGTACCGGTTGTAGGTGCGGATCTGTGCTGGTTGTGTACATGCCTTTTTTCTTTTTTTTTTTCCTTCTTATTTGTTTTATTGTACTTATACTAAGTTTTATTATTAATTAATATAAGTTTTGCTTTAAGTGCCAATTGAACTTGACTGTTATTTTTTTTTAGTTGAGTTTCATGTATAAGTAGTATTAAAATAAATAAATAAATAAATAGGAGAAATATATCATCCGCCAATAGATCGGACTCAGAAAAATTACTACGCATAAGACCAGGCAAGTCATTAACATACAACATGAACAACAGGATCTTGGGATTCCCCTGCATTCGACAAGTAGTCGAATAAGGGCGATTTTGCATGATGTTGAGGACATACACCAATATGTTTTTTTGAAAACTAAAAAAAAAAGTGTGATGTTCCCCCCCCTCCCCCTCCCCCCCGTTAACTATACTCATCTTCCGGATGGATGTTCTGCCCACTTAGCGTACTCACCAGAGATTGCGTCTCCTGATTACTACTTGTTCAGATTGGTGCAACATGGTTCAACCGGAACGCGGCTTCACTTAGCTGAAGAAGTGAGAAAATGGGTCGGTGGATGGTTCGGTGCCAAACCAATATAAACTCTTTTGAGATGGTATCGCCATGTTGCCGAAAATATTATAAAATGTCGTAGAAAATGATGGAAACTTGATTAATAGATATTGTCCAATTTTCCACAATAAATGCCTTTTTCAATAGAAAATGTGATCACCTAATATTTACATGCACATGGATTATACAAAATCTCACAAAATCTCATAGAATCTCATATATCATATGGACTTTTTATTACTTTCACTTTTTGTTGTTAATTAAATAAATCATACACTGTGTGTTTCCTATGATAGTGTTAAATTTAATTGTGTGGCGCATCTTTTTCATTTCTCTTTTACTTTGAGGTGTTCTTTTCAGTCATACGCCGAAAAAGAGTGCTATTCAGGTCTTTAAAAGTTTAGCATTGTTACTGGAGAGCTTGGATCTATATAAAAATTTTCACACCGATGTAAAAAAAGCGATAAAACAGATCAAAAAACAAAGTCGATCGCATTTGCCAGGAAGCGAGTATTAACTTTATATTTAAGTTTAAATTACATCATTCTACATAATATTCCAGTTTAAAATTGTTAACAACAATTAAAAAAATCTTGTTTTATAAAGAGGTGGTCCAAAGAGCTTGATGATCCTTATATTACTAAAAGGCTTTACACGTGTTTGGTTAGACCTATTCTTGAGTATGCCTCTGTTGTGTGGTCTCCTTCATATAGATGCTACGTTGGTTCAATTGAATCTATACAAAAGCAATTCTTGCTGTTTGCACTTAGGAATTTGTGTTGGGACCCGATTTCCCCTCTTCCACCCTATGAAAATAGGTTGCTTCTGTTATCCTTACCGTCACTCGAGAAACGTAGATTTGTTCTTGGGGTTTCCTTCCTAATCAAATTAATAAATGGTGCAATTGATTCGCCCGCATTACTTCGTGAGATTTGCTTTAATGTCCCGAACCGCTTCTCTAGGTACTTTATGTTGATAAAGCTTAGTCAATGCAAATATAACTTTGAACTGTTTAACCCGCTCAGAGTTGTTTGCAAGAACCTAAATGATGTCTATCATCTATTCTCATTAACGGACTCTTTAAAGTCTATTAAAGCAATATTGCTCAACAAGCGCGATTTACCTATGTCGTACTTAAACTGATTTAACCTTAGATTTTGTCATTATGAGTCGAAAATTAATTTGTTGTTAACAATTATCGGTTGCCAAGCTTATGCATGTTTGCGATGGCTTAGGGGTTCACTTGCAATTTGGTCCTGTATCGGTTGTGGGCGTGGCTCTATTTGTGTACATGCTTTTTTTTTTTTTTTTTTTCTTTCTTTTTTTTTTTCCTCCTTATTTGTTTTATTGTACTTATACTAAGTTTTATTATTAAATAATTTTAAGATTTACTTAAGAGTCAATTGAACTCGACTGCCATTTTGTTTTAGTTGAGTTTCTTGTATAAGTGGAATAAATAAATAAATAAATAAATAAAAATAAATAAATAAATAAAAAAAAAAAATAAAAAAGTTTCATATGCCACGGTTTGAATACGGCACAGTACGAGCTAATATTCTTAATTAGTGGACGGCTGATTATCTTTCATTCGCGTACACGTCTATTCTTTTTAATTCATAATAATGCCCTACATATGGCCTCCATCAGGTAAAACATCACTCAATAAATTTTGAGAATAGCATGCAGATATAGTATAACTATTAGTGAATGGTTTTTAGATAACACCAACCTTCAAAGGAAACATTTCAAAGTTTCATTACATTTCAACTATTAGTTTACGATTTACAATTGTTTTACAGTTGCTTAGTGTTTGCAGATAAAAAAAAAACTTCTTATGAAAAGATCGTCTATATCCTCTACGGAGAATGAGACCACACAAGGTATATATCAAGGTTGATCAGCATCAAATTCTAAATCGATTTAATTATTAATTATGTGAGCGCAAAAATTAAGCTATTCCGCAGGAACATTACAAGGTTTTGCACGAAGGTCGGTATAGAAAAGCGGCCCAAACAATGTAGGAACACGCCCACAGCATTAGGTAAACTCAAAATACTTCTGTTTTTCCAAAGGATAAAAAAATTGGTTTTTGGCTCATTACTTATAAACTATAGCAGACAAAACTAGAAAAATTTTTACGCATATTCTATTGGCGATGTTGTAGTACCTCCAAACAAATGGAAGAATGCAGCCACGCCCATTTAAGTTTATAGTGTTCCATAATACCATTTTATTTTTGAAACCTTTATAACGCACAGAAGCAAGCTTCAATACCCCCTATAGTATATAAATTCCTAGCCAGTTTCAAATTCGGAGTACACATGCATTCCTCTCATTCATCTGTTCCTTTGTCCGTCTACACGAATATGTAGCATCTACGCAAAAATGACATCGCTTAGAAAGTTTGTAACGTCCGCGAACAAAATTCAGGGAGGATGTCTTTCAGTCCGCTTTTACCACGAATGTCACAGTAACGGCATGCCGTTATATAAAATCGCGTAATTTTATTGTTTCTCTGCATAATAGCGGCTAGCCGTTAGGTATGCAAAAGAGCAGAGAGAGAGAAAACTCATGCGAAGAAATTCGGTGGTGGTTTTCTCAGGAATTTAAAGAAATTAACCTAACCAAACAACATTAGCTTTGGGAAAACCTGTATTAATAAGACGAAGCCAAACACGGCCTGTTAAAATAAACCATAACCTATAAAGATGTGTTCCGTTTCATAACTAAGTTGTTTTAAAAATGAATTTTGTTCATAAATACTAATTTGGTAACATTGCAAAATAAAAAGGAATGAAGGCGTGCTCGTTAAACATAAACAAGTATTACTATAAATATAAACAATATTTATATAAATAATTGCGTTAAATACCAAAATATTGATAAGCACAATTTAACTAAAAAGTAAAAACAACAAACATCGAAAGGCTAGTAAACAGAAAAATATTAAAAAAAATAGGAAATTTGCATATAATCCAAAATTACAAAAAATGCTGTAAAAAGTACTTCTTTCCATTAATTACGAAACGAAACATACAGATATGCAGAGTACAGTTTATTTGGTTATAGAATATGCACACTACTGTTATTAAAATTCGTGGATAGTAAAAAAAAGGAAAAAGGCTTCAAACTCCGTGTGACATTCGTTGACCTCCGTTTGTTCATATGCATGTTTTGTCAGATGCTTTGAAAAAAAAAGAGAGAAAAGGAAAAGAAAAAGAAAAAAAAGAGAATTCGGCAAACTCTCAGTTAGTTGCATGAGTATGGAAAGTTTAAGAGATGAAAGTGTTCGAAAAGCTTGATCGCAAGAGAGTCCCTCTTTTCTCTTCGAACGGTGAGGACATTACAAGTTTTTTTGCCGCTCAGAAACAAACGCATTAAGTGTTAAGCGTTTTTAAAAGAAAGAAAAAATTGAAAGTTTTCCTACTGCTTTTTTTATTGTTTAAAGGAAGAAATAAACAAACGCAAAACTAATAAATGTTAGAATTGTGAATTTAACATTGTGTGTTTGGTTTCGCAATTTATAAGCGGTTGTAATACATACCATTTCGGTTGAAGATATCATTTTTGTTTAGAATGCTTTATAAGAAATATGAAAGAAAATGGTCTGTGTATATGTGTGAACATAAATGCAAATATTAGCTGACCTTTTTAACATTGTTCAGTAATTAAATAAATTACCTATGTACATGATGAAAGAAATAAATAACATATATATATATACATATATATATAGGTATATAAATAAATTAAATATACATACCCTTATTTACAACTAACCGCATTAAGTGAACCTTTGTTTTTACATATACAAGTGCTTTTATGGTACTAACGAGAAACAAAAAAAAAAGGAACAGAAACAAAACAACAAAAAAAGAGAAGAAAGCAATAGACAGGGGATTTTTTTTTTACTAAATAAATGAAAGAGGTTTCCTAAGTATCTAATGTCGAGAAATGTGCGAAAGTTGCTTTGTAAAATTGTCGAAAATTAATAATAAATCAATAAACAGTGAAAATAAAATATTTACAAGTTTTATTACTACGGTTTGCTTCAAGTACTTATGTAAAAAAGAAAACAAAGATATCAGTAAAACTTCCTATGAAGTGGATCAAGAAATGAAGAAGTGAAAGGTACCAAAGGAATTAATTTATTTAATCTGAGTAAATAGGAAACTTTATAGCGTTTGAGAATATTGTTACTGAATTAATTCTTAAACAAACGTGTAAAAACTCAATTTAACTAAAAATTCGTTTTAAAAGGAAAATTGGAGGATGTTTTAAATATATTTAATAAACAACTGGAGACCGGACCGACGGACAACAGACTTTAGAAACGGTCGTACACCGTTGTAAGCACCAAATGTCCTTTGGTTTTAATGCTCTTGAAATTTATTTAAGTTTAATTTTTTTTTTAATTTTTATTCTATTGTGATGCGGCACAGCATACCACCTCAGGTATTTAAATTGCTTTACCGCAAGCCGAGCTTGGCCGCAAGTTACAGCTTGCAAAAGGATTTGAAAATGACCAAAACTTTTCAAGAACACGCCTACCACGCCCGCCCGCCTATACGACAAATACTTTTATTTAAAAAAAAAAAAATCATCCGTTAACTTTATATTATAGAGCATGACAATTTTGTACTTTTTCTTCTTTTTAGCTTTTTTTGGATAACGGTGGTGAGCAAAATAGATTCGATCACGACCGAATATAATTTTCTTACTTTTTTCTCATAACATGAATTTTAAAAAACTTTCTTATTTTCAATACTTAGGACACTGTATTAGTTTGTAACACCTATGCAAAAAAGGAAATAATTGATCACGCCTACCCAATTTTATAGTGGCTCAAAATTTAATTATTTCCCAATACCTTTATAAGGAACAGAGACAGGCTTCAAAAACCCCATAAAGTATATAAATTCTTGGTCAGTTTCAAATTTGAAATGTTCCTAGGCACGTTAGTCTGTCCATCTGTCTGTCTTCACAATTATGTAGTATTTGTGACAACCATTCTCCCGTTAGCGAAAATGAAGATATCACCTACAAACTTCCAAACGAACTTAGAAGTGACTTAAACTTTCCAAGGACACGCCCACAATGCCCATACGCCTACGCGACAAAAACTGAGAACATGTATACCTTATTTATTTATTTATTTATCTATTCATTCCACTTATACAAGAAACTCAACTAAGACAAATTGGCAGTCGAGTTCAATTGACTCATAAAGTAAATCTTAAATTAGTTAATATTAAAACCTAGGATAAGTACAATAAAACAAATAAGAAGGAAAAAAAAGAAAAAAAGCATATACACAACTAGCATAGAGCCATACCCGCAACCGATACAGGACCAAATTGCAAGTGAACCCCTAAGCCATCCCAAACATGCATAAGCTTGGCAACCGATAATAGTTAACAACAATTAATTTTCGACCCATAATGACTTTTTAAGGTTAAAAGTTAGTTCAAGTACGATATAGGTAAATCGCGCGTATTAAGCAATGTTGCTTTAATGAACTTTAAAGAGTCCGTTAATGACAATAAGTGATGGACGTTATTTAGGAATAAGGAAACAAGTCTTCAAACATAAAGAGAAAACACTTAATTTCAAGGACTTGTTAAAAATCTTTGAGATAACACCACATAGCCCCCCGGCACAAGATATAAGTGCACATGAGGGGATTCCATTAGGTCCAGGGGAACAATTATATTTTAGAGAGCTCAATCCTTCAACAACATAATTTTCAGATATAACAAAGTTAGGAATTGAAATCAAATTAGAAATCGGATATGGATAGTTTGCTGATAAATCAAAATTAGCAGTTGAAAAGTTCTGTCGGAAGTATTCCGCAAAGAGATTTGAGGACTCGGAGCCATTAAAAGACACGTGCGAGGGATTTATGGAGATTTTTCTTCTGGAATTAACGAACTTAAAAAAGTATTTAGGATTAGCAAACAAGGACGATTTAACAAACTGAAGGTATCTGCAATATTATTAGCGGTTGAGGGAATTAAATTTATGCCTTGCCACTGATTAAGCGAAATAGTCGGAAGCAGAGCGACTTTTCGAAAATTTTTTGAAAAGCTTGTTTTTCCTATTCTTGTAATATTTAATTGTTCTATTAAACCACGGGGCACACTTTCTTCGAGGGCGGGATTGCTTGATCGGAACGGATGCAGAAATAACTTGATTTAATATATTGTAGAACGACGATAATAAGCTATCAATACTTCCCACTGAGAAATCACGCACAATATGAGAAAGATTTGATTTTAGCATGGAAACATTGATTTAATGGAAATCATAAAATTTATATGAAAAGTTTGAATTTGGAACGTTATAGAAGTTCAACGAACCAACATGCTTGTAATGAAAGAAAATACCCAATGCTGGATGATATGGATCCTCAGGTAAACTAAACGGAAGACAACGATTAACGCAAATCTCACGAAAATTGGCAAAGCAAAGATCAAGCAATCTACCATTGCAATTAGGGGTACCATTGTATTGATTTAAATTATGATCAAATAATTCATTAAACAACACAACAGATGTATCAGGTGTTGATGTTGAAATAGGAATCAAACAGCTAGAATTATCACTGTAACACCAAGTGACTTGAGGCACATTGCAGTCACCCAACGCAATGACTATATCGGAAGGTTTACATTGCTTGACCACTTCACAAATAAGGGCAGCCTGTTTCTTATATACAGAGATATCCGAATTTGGGGGAATATACGAGCGTCACATACAAGTGTTTATTAGGAAATTTTGCTGGAATGGCGATAAATTCAACGTCGGGAGTAGTCGGAAATTCAAATGAATAGGAGGGAACTGCCAAAGAAATAGCAATTAAAACACCACCACCATTGCGATACAATCCGATCGTTTCTAAAAACTTGACACGAATTATGGAAAAGTTCCGACGAATGTAGATCCGACTTTAATCAAGTTTCAGTGAAGAGCAAACTGGAAAACTCCGTGCTCACTGAATTTAGGAAGGTGGAATGAATTTTTGAATTTAGGGTGCTAACATTTTGATAAATGAGAGAAAATGAGCCTGAAAAAATATTTCGCTTTTGAAGGGGAAAGAGCTATTGCAGTAGCATTACGGGGTCGATCCCGAGGGATAAATTCCTTAATTAAGGATCCAACCGGCCACAATGGTTTACTTAGCATCAAATCCATATTTTTAGTCGGAACTAGAATTTTAAAAGATGAGATAACTATAGATTGAGAAGGAGCCAATCTGAAAATACTAACGCGCTTTAAATTGACAGAAGGGGCTTTCTCTGCCAGACAGCTTTTTATGTTATCAACAGATGTATCTGGTGCCAGCCTTGACATATATATTGCCTTTCTAGGAGGAACTGCCTTCAAGCATATGTCATCTGTACTAGGAACAGCAGGGTTCACCGATGAGGAGTTATGAGTTGGGGAGAATATAGGTGGCGTTATCGCCCTGGCACGAGCAGATTGTGCGACGTGCCCAGTTTGGCGACCGGCGTTCACACTCGAACAGCCAGGTGGAGAGGATGATTTATATAAATTTCCACTTTTATTTTGATATAGATAGACAAAACCGCGGTTACCCAATAGCATAGAGTATAAAAATTTAGTTCTTTGTCTTTTTTTTATCGTTTTTAAGATAACACTGGTAAGTATAACAGTAAACGCAGAAAAAATTTTAAATTGAAAATGCAAATGAGCTTTAAAGACTTGCGGCATCTAGGTTAAGGTTAAGCCAATAAAGAAAAGCTTGTGATATAAACTTAAAAACAAAGTATTTTTCTTGCAATTTTGGAGTTGAAATTTATTATATGATATTTTAAACCTGCGTCAAAAGCGTAGCAAGCCGTGTTGCTCCATACTTCATTGAATGCTGGAAAATTTTAGGAAAGCAGAGCAGATAGAGTAGCTCAGTTTAAGCGTACTAATTCAAAGTATTCTTCGATGAAGTCATCTAGCCATGAAACGTATATTAAATCTTAAGCAGATTTTTTAACAAAAATATATTCTTCTACTTAATCTATTCATAAAAACTTACGGTGGGACAAGTTACCACCCATTAAGTTAAGGAAAACATTTATGCATCTTTAAAAAACTCACTCAAAGTAAACATTCTGTTTTTCTAATTTGTATACCCTACGCCACTTGTGGTACAAACTATTATACTTAGTGCGGTCGTATGTAAGATGCAGAAGGACTTAAGATTGATCCACCTTTTATTATACCGATCAATTCACGATCATTATCTGAATCGATGTAAGCCTGCCGTCCATCTGTCCGTCTTATGTCTTTGCATGTAAATTTGTATTCAAGCTATAGGTTGCAATTTTTTGGATATTTTGATGAAATTTCGTACAGTGTTGTGTTTTGGCCCATCGAAGAAAGCTATGGACGGAGTATGGTTCGGAACGGTCCACTTTTTCAACCACTCCTCATATAGTGTTCTATTCTGAATAGTCGTTATATGGAAAAAAATTGTAATTTTTTAAAAGCTCTCGGCAAAAGTGGCTAAGTAGTAGTATTTCGGCATTCTAAATTGGTCTAAAAACTTTGGGCCGGCTGGGGCAATTTTTGGAGCCCCTCTCATATAATGTAAACTAAATTTCATACCATGAGGCAATTTACCATAAAAATATTGACTGTGTCAAGTTTAGACTGTCTCGGCCTATTCTTTGGATCCTGCCATAATAACGATTTCCATGAATAGGATCCTTTCTAGAGCAGAAAAGTCTAAATTTTAACAAGTGATGACGGAAATTGACCTATAATATTATAATAATTTCATACAAAAACGAATTCTACAAAATGTGGACCATCTAAGTCTATTTTGGGATCCTACTCTACATAAAGATTAAACTTGTACTAAAATGGGCTGCGTTTTGAACCCGCTTCTCCAGAAATATGCACATGAAAAATATGCCTTTATATAGAAACGAGATATCATTTTTGTGTTCTATAATAAAAATAAGAATTGTGTTAGACAATGTGGTACAGAGTATTTAATGGTCGACCTTGCCCGACTATATCTTCTTACTAGTTTTTCATTAATTTTTGTATGATCACCATTTTGTTATTCAAAATTTTTATTTGTAAATAAAATTGGAAAACAAATAACCAGATTTTTAATTTTATTAACTGTTGTTACTTACAATTAAGCATATGAAAAAAACTTAAATAACAATATCACGTACATATTCGATTGTGACCGAATCATTTATACAGCATTTTTAACTGGAAACAGTGGCGAAAAAAACAAAAACAAACTGAAATTGCAATACTCTGCAGTATTGAGCAGTCGTGGTCGATTGTTATGGTTTCGTGTTTTTTCTGTTGAAGTTCGTGTGTAATGTGTAAAAACCCATTTTGTATTAGTGCTATTTTGAAAATAGAGGTGTTTTCAACTTATTATGTCGGTCGGCGTTCTTTTTTCCTGATATTTTCAATAGCAAATTGCACGCAAAAACTTCCAAAGTTTTTGTCAAATTTGAAGTCGATGTCTTCATATTTGCGACCATGAAAATGTTTACGGATACTCTTTCAGCAATATAGAGTTTAACACTGATGAAGACTTGTAACGGCCGCGAACAAACCTTAGGTACGGTGTCTGTCGGTCTGTGTCAACCGCAAGCGGCGCAATAACGGCATGCCGTTAGACAAAATCATGCGATTCTGTGGTACCGCAAGTAAATCGCATGATCTTGCGGTATATGTGTTTATTTTTTTTTTCTTTTCTGATCTCCTTATTTACAAGTACAGGCAAAATCGTATGATTTTGCGGTACCTTTGCTTGCTTTTGCAAGTACAGGCAAAATCGTATGATTTTGCGGTACCTTTGCTTGCTTTTGCAAGTACAGGCAGAATCGTATGATTTTGCGGTACTCCTTTTTTTTTCCTTTTGCTCTTGCAAGCATAGGCAAAATCGTATGATTTTGCGGGATCTATGCTTGCTCTTGTGAGAGTAGCGGCAAGCCGTTATAGAGAGAGCAACAGGAAGAAGAAGAGGGAAATGAAGTAAAAAGGAGAAGTCTGTCTGCGTTTTAAAATTTAAGTGAGGGGAGATAGAGTTAGTTGAGTTTGAGCCGAGGATTGAATTGGTTGTGATCGCACAACGTAAGTCCGCGAAGAAGTTTTGTTCAATTTTGATAGACATTTTCTCTAAGGAGGAATAATTTAATAATGTGATGGAGTTGAGTTTTTTTGGATTATTTTGCCTTTTTTTTCTGAAAGAAAAAGGTGATATCAAAGAGTATGTGTTGTTGGTTTTCTCTACTTTGCCTTCATTAAGCAAATAATGCAATTGTAATTAAATAGACGAGAAAAAAAAAACGTTGGAGAAGTACAATTTGATGTGACGGAGATTCGCGTTATTTTTTTTCGATTCCAATATAAAGAAAAGGAAACTTTCCATTGTGTGCTATTGCACCTACGTACATATGAAGATTTATTCAAGAAAAGAACTTTACTAACAAAAGTCAAATTCTAGACATAAGTTTGTGTTACATACCTCCAACCCATGCATATGAATAATTATCAAAAAAGATTCAAACATTGTATTTTATACGCAAGTCTAGAAGAAATCGAAAGCAACAAAAATGTAAACAACTGAAAGCAATTAAAAGAATGAAAAAAAAAAGAGGAGCAAAAATTAACAAAACGTAACCAATGTCGGCACTGCAAAAAGAAAAAAAAACGAAATTATAAAGTAGAAAAATTTCATAAGTTTATTTTTTTTTGCTTTTATATATATAAACCATTCAAAAAAAAAAAAAATAAAAGCAATGGAGAACGTTTTAATATTCATAATGATCGAAAGAAATCATATTAATAAGTGTAGGAAGTTCATATTGCAAAAGGAATAGTTGAATAAACGAAAAGATGTTAAGCAAAAGGCTAATAAGAAAATGAATTATGTATATGTACAACATACCGAACAAAAATGTATTAAGAAACTAAACTGTACAGTATACCTACATGTATATATATTCCTGTGTATATCTGTTAATAAAATTTCAAAACGGTTTCTGGTGATTGATTGACCGAACATTTTTGCAAGTTCATTTTTCTAAACTCGATAGGGGTTTACCGAGTCGAATTGCACGCCTAGGAAGCGCAACAACACGCAGTTTGAAAGAGATTGACGGGTTTGGTTGTATTCTGTACCTGTGAAGCAAAAAGGTTTACGTGTTTACCGGTACAACTGAGTGGATGGAAAGGCAGTGACGTCCACGGAAAGGTCCCAGAATTAAGGAGTAACGGAAATAGTGCAAAAGAAATAAATAAGATTAAAAGAAGGTGAACAGCAACAGCAACAACGACGTGTTAATTATCAACAGCATTTGCGGCAACAGCCAACAATTACCGATAGGGTGTCACATCAACCATTCTCAGCCTTTGGTTATCCTGCGAAGCATTCGCCTGCAGTTGTTAAAGATTCACCAGTAGAACGGCAGAAGCAACAACAACAGCAACAATTTATTGGTAGCATTGTGATAGCTGCAGCCGACAGTGAAAGTGATAATATTCATCAAGTGAACGATCACCATCACCACCACCACCATACTTGTACTGTAAGTTATTTTTAAGCTAACTAATTTTGTTGTTCCCCATGAGTGGCTAAGCGTGCGCTGCCACCGCTGTGGCTGAGGTGTAGGGGCGTGCATATGGTGGCCATGTAGGGCCGACGCTAGACGATGACCGACTGACTCACTGGTGACAGACGCACAGCAGGAAACCGACCGGACCTTTTCGTTCTTTTAGTTTGTTTTTTTTTCTATTTTTTTTTTTTTTTTTTTTTTCCCCTTTCTTTGTCTAAAGAAAAAATTTAAATCCTCAGCGGCGAGGAAAGAAAAAGAGTTTCATGACAGACTATATATCTTCTATGTCTAAAGGTTACTTAGGCTTTTACAAAATGATATTCTAACCTATTCTTCTGCGGTGGGTATAAAAATGGAAAATAGATACGGATAAATTTTATTCACATATAGTTTTATAGTTTTTTTATAGCTTTCATTCGCTTAAAATTAGGCGCAAGTTTTCGATAATAATTGTGAAGACCCAAACTCGTCCCTCGTTTTGGCCTCACGGGTTCTCCATCTCTGACTGGGGAGAGAGGACTGCTAGAAAGTAAGATAGGATAAGAGTAGGATAAGCGTAGTGTAAGAATAAGATAGACATAGGATAAGAATAGATTAAGATAGAATTGGAATAGATTAAGATAGGATAGGAATAGATTAAGATAGCATTTGTGGCAAGGGTTTAACGTGGGTTCTTACCTGAAAGGCTTAACCCCACGGTGGCCCAAGCCACTTTTAAGCGAACTACGCCCCCTGGCGGGTTAGACAATCCCCACAGAGTAGGTGCCTAAACAGCACCAGAGTCCAGAACGGTTTATTGCGTATGGAACAATAAACCCCACTCTGGTCAGCGGTGAGACCTAGCTGCACTCGATTGTTCCACTTTGGCTAGGAACGGCCAACCACAACCACCACGAATACTCCCCGAAGGGCCGCACCCAAGCAGTCAGGACTCACAAATTGATCAACGATATTCGTTCAAAAGGGAAAAATTGCGCTCGCTTCCACCATAAGGCTTCCATGGCGCCGTTGATCAATTACCACCATTACCCGCAGGCATCCGTGACATATGTTCAAAAGTATGTTAGGCAAAAGGGAACAAAGCCTTCCGTCAAATCCCTTTTTTAATAATATTTGCATGTATTAATTTTCAAGAAGGTTTTTTATTAATAGGCCAAAGGGAAGGCCATCCGTGAATTCCTTTTTTTGTATTATTAACTCTACTCTTGAGAAAATTGTTATTCCGTTACAACTTTTTGACCAAAGTCCATCATATACCCGCAGGCATACGTGGCTTTGTGAGGCGAGCCTCCTGACTCCCGTGGCTCCTAGTTTATTTTTCAAAGCCTTTGGCATACTTTGGGCGGTTGTAAAAACAACCGCACTTGCATTCGGATTCTCCATACATCCTGGTAGCCAACACCA
Source organism: Glossina fuscipes (assembly GCF_014805625.2). Lineage (NCBI taxonomy): Eukaryota > Metazoa > Arthropoda > Insecta > Diptera > Glossinidae > Glossina > Glossina fuscipes. The sequence goes on from NW_023998432.1 coordinate 6,188,850, forward strand.
AGAACTACTTTTCTTCGAGATATATAGATCTCAGGTATTGCACTTACATGGCAGGGGCGATCTACCATGCACTCGCTAGATTACGACCACCTACGTACTTAAAACCATTCAGAAATTTCCTAGGTAGTAACTAGCTATTGAGTGAAGAGTTCATCTTCCAGCCAACACTTCTACCATCTCTCAGAAACTCGTCGCCGAGTTAGTAGCCCAAAACCTTATACCCTTCTTAGCCGGCCGAAGCCGTTGCCCGGGGATCACCACTGGGAGGTGAGGGTTTCGGCGATTTATGCTCCCCATTAAAGCATAGTTTATCTCCCCAGATTAAGATAGAATAGGAATAGATTAAGATAGGATAAGGATAGAATAGGCCAGATAAGCGTAGGTTGAGGATAGGTTAAGGGAGTTGGAATTCAGTCGCCGACTAAGAGAGACGGAGTTTTCGAGTCATAGTAGTTGGAATAAGATTTAGATTAAAATACTAAAAATAAAAGTCCCTGCAAAATACAAATTTCTTGTGCGTTTCTATTACCCTGGGCCGCTGAGCTGCCCCAGCCTTTAGGAAAGGGACGGAAACGTCCTCACTATATTCTTTTTCTTTTTTTTAGCAACATTCAAGGGAATATCGACATATATCTCCATGTATTTTAAAAATTTATACATAAACATATACTTTTACATGTACATATGGACTAGGGATATTCAATTTTTTTTAACGTTTATTTATTTGCTATTACAATCTGCAATTGCAAGACCAAGTTGCGAGCCAGTTGTAATACTTCTGCAGCATTATGTCTTTGAGCTATTTCTTATATGAAAAGAACAAAGATTAAAAAATTTTTTTAGATAACATGGAGAAAAACTTTGCTTATCTCGGTGGTCACTTAACTTGGAAGCCACTTTAGATAGGCACAAAACATTCATGTGCTGTATTTGTTTATTTATTTTATATTTAATTTAATATTGCAAGCTACAAAATATTCTTCACAACTAATATTACGATTAGAATTACAAAATAAATTATATTTCTATAATATGTATAAAATGTATCAGAGCTCAAAACTAATGCATTGCATAACGAAACACCACTCATTCAATTGAGTACGATAGTGTGCGTGTCCCAAAGGGTCGTACACCCCAAGTACATTAGGCGGAACAATAAAAGAAACGTAACCAAACAATGCTAGGGCAGAAACATCACCCTTCATTAATATAATCATAAATACGAACTCAATATTCAAAGATTGAACTAATAAGCTTTTCGCAATATAAGGATCGTCAAACTCCTTAGGCAATCATAAACTTTAATAACCGTAATGTGAGAACTTGGCGATGGTAACCTATTTGTTTTCGCTGATAATCCGCGCCCGACAGAAAACCTCTTAAAGTGAAAATCACTTGCTAATTTATGTTCAATTTCGGCTAAACTACACAACAAACTCAATTCAATTAAAGACGTAGATTACGTCCCATGTTTAAAACATGTACCGGAAACTCGCGAAATGAGCAATCAAAGTGTAACTACAGTTTATAAATTTACTGAATTAAATGAGGACGGAAAAGCTCGCTCTCCTACAGGAAGACCTTTGGTCGCTACCGGTTACCGCAATCAGTTGATGTGGTTTGGCAAAAATATAGAGTGGAACTCTAAATTCCAAGTACCATGAGATGCAAAACCGCCAAAGCCTTTTCATATGGCAAAAAGGTGCAAAAGTGCTCCATCTTGTACTAACTGTGATCTGTATCCATAGTTTCTGCATAAGTTGCAATGGTCAGCACTCGCCGTAAGACCAGCTATGCCCACATTATGTGCAAATGCTCAAAATTCTAAACATCAAAACCGAAAATTACTGTAGCATGGGCGAAGCGCGACGCAACTACCGGAGCATAAACCCAACTGAAACACAAGGAATTAATAAAAGTAATACCTGTGTTGCCGTCGCCTTGCAAATCGACCCTAATACGCCTTTAAATTTAACTCTTACAAATGACAAACCTGTTCTATCACCCCCTAAAATAATATCAAAAAATCAAAATGATAATAAATATTAAAAAATCGAAATTACAACGCGTATCCTAAAGCCTAATAAACTAAATACCCCCGAAAAATATCACCTCTCAACTTTATTCAAAAAATTACAAGTTGTAATGGATCCAATCTCTTATCTTTCAATCAACTTTCAATTTCAAATTATTCCCCTGTGCCTACTCGTTGCATATCAAATGTCGTGGTACTGTTTTAGACCCACGCATTTTTCAACTCATCACACCTTTTCGAACATTGATTTAACATGTTACTTTCCGGCACTTCTTTGTCTGGTTTCCTGCTCTATTTCTGATGATGTTCATAATGGTCATCACTTTCCAATCATAATCGATCTTAGCCTTTCAAACACCTCTGTTACTCCGTCAGAAGAAGCTACATTCCTCCTAGATACAGCCGATTAGATTAATTACTCCAAACATGCTGAGTCATTTAACAAGAACTGCAACCATGATGCTGTTACTACGTCTAAGGAAATTCGCACGGCTGCTCCCAAATCCAACAGCTTTTTTAAACGAGCTAGGCTTCTTTGGTGGAACAACACGTTTTCGTTACTGAAGAAAAACAAAACGAATTTACGGCACCGTTTTAAAAGATGGTCGTTTATTATTATATAAAAAAGTGAATGCTCTATTCAGAAAGACATTAGGAAAATCAAAGGCCCTTTTTTTTGAAAAGAAGTCACAGAAATACATCAACTAAGATTATCTGGAACAAAATCAACAGACGCAATGGAACTTCAAATTTGAACGAAATTTCTGCCATCTGCACTCCGAATGGAACTTTAGCTGACGCACATAATATTTCTAATTACTTTGGACAAATGTGGTGCGAATACTCCTCTGACAGCAACTTCTTCAGTGCTTTCATCGAAAATAAAAGGACTTCAATTTCTCTTTTAAATGCTATTAACAGATTTGCCATGTTTCTGCAAAATTGTATATCTACTTTACTTCGCATGTGCTACCAAATGATCAGAGCTCTGTCTAATTCTAAAGTAAAGGGCAATTACTGCACCTATATAATACAGTCATTTTGACTGGCCATATAGCCCATATGTGAAAACTGGCAGCAGTTGTTCCAATTCCAAAGTCAAACAATGTCTCCATCGCTTCGGACTACCGCCCAATCTTTCTTCTATCTTGCCACGCAAAAGTTTTGAAAAAGATTATAGCATCTAGATTATCTTGGTTTCTTGACTCCAAGAACCTGATTACAAAGCAATAAGTTGGTTTCTAGCGGAGTAGAGGGTGCATCGACGCTCTTTTACACATTGATTATTTTACAAGCAAAGCAATTTTCGAACGGAATCATTTAGCAATTCTCAATTGATTTCGAAAAAGCATTTGACAGAGTTATTTATTATTATATTACTCATGAAATCATGGAATGGAGGGTCCAAATTTTTCAACTTAATCAAGTCATACATGTCGCATTGGCGTTTTAAAGTTAGCATTAGTCTCTGATTCCTTGCCGCTAATGAATCGCATTTTACAGAGATCTCCTCTTTCTATCACGCTCTTCCAGATCGCTTTCAATGCAATTAGTAACATTCTTTGCCGTGCACCGAGAACTGAACATTGTCTCTACGTGAACGACGTATACATTTGAACAAAAGAAAAAGATAACACGAAGACAATCAACATTCTCGAATCGATTATTTATAATATTATTATATTGTTATGAAATTCGCTTTTACTAAGATGTAGTCCATATCACTGGATCGTGGATATTTTGTTCAACAGAAATACAATTCAAAGTTCTTTTATTTTACTACTTTGCCTTTCACAACCGTAGGAGTATTTATTTACAATTATATTTCTTACATGTAGGATTATGCACAATTTATTTTGACCGTACTCTCAGCTCAAATATTCTTCCCCGACTAATTCTTCCTTCCACAAATATTCTATTTATATACATTTTTACAAGCATGTTACTATATGTAAATGTATGGTTTTATTTCTAATCCCAGCCTGCATTTCCTCTAATCGTTTTCGTCGACCTGCATCTGCATGACGCACCAGCGAATATGCACTTAGCTTTTACCTGTCTGCTTGTCCGCCAATCGTTTTCATCGGCCTGCAGCTGCATGAGGCACCTGCGAATTCTCATTTGGTTTTTCCTCTTTAGGGAATTTATTATTAGGGAAAATCACTTAGCTGAAATTAACTGGATTTGGGATTTTCGTAACAACATTAATGGTAATAACATTTGTAAAATTTTAATACAAAATCAAAAAAAAACAAATGCACATTTGTAGAAAGCAGATATGTGATGCAGAAAATCGACTGATGCATATTAATAATTTATCACTACAAAATGTCCAGATTGTCAATGTTCTCAGACTCACGTTTTACAACAAATATCGTTGCAAAACACTCTGTCTTCGGCTCAAAACTTCGAATTTAACTAACGTGAATTTCATAAAATACGTTGCTTGGAAAAGCCATGCGCACAGTAACACTATTTCTTATCCTACCAAGATGCTTTTTTAAGCAAGATTGATTATGGTTTGATAATTTATGGCAATAGCTGCAAATGCAACATCAACATATTTGAACCGGTCTATCACCAAGCCCTCAGAGCAAGTTGCTATGCTTTTCGGACGACGCCAATAAATAATATTATAATTAAAACTGGTCTCCCAGCTTTAGAAAATAGACTTTATGAGTTAGAAGCTAAAATCGTCCCCAAGCTTCTAAATTCAAACAAATCTATTCCCGGTGAAGATCTTAGAAGAATTATTATTGCCAAGAAAATCACCACTTGCAATTGACTATTATTCGCCTGACAACAAAGAATTGAACATTCCCGCACAAATTTCCCGCAATTTTAACCTTAAATCTCCGCGGATTTTGAAAGACTGCCCGTTTAACATTTCGCTGTCTATGTACAAGAAAGATGACCCTCCAAAGTACGTCCTCAGAAATCTAATATCTGAAAAAACTTAAATACTTGATACTAAGGAATGCAATCTCAATATAAAGTACATTCTTTGTGACTGCCTTAACTCTTCCTTTCATAGAAGTATTGCATTTGGAGCAAGTGATCGTAAAATCAACTACACAACGCAATATCAATACACTATATTACTTTATTAAAACTATTAGACTTAATACCTAATGTTCTTTTTTAAAATAAAGTCGAATTTCTGTGTTGCTTGTGCTTAATGTTTTTTTTCTTTTTAGTCTAAGAATTTATTTCATTAGTCTAAAATTATAATATAATAATTATAATAATATATTAGTTTGGGGAAAAAGAAATCCATTATTTTTATATGAACTTCAGGACTTTATTTAACATGCTTCGGATTGTCCGATTTGGGTCAAATATGCACCGTTTTGTTGTATGATTTGTTGCCATTTTAAAGGTAACTTCAAAATGCCTCTCTCATAGAAGTCCTGGTCTCTATTTGCAAAAAACTCTGGTAATCGATTTTCACAATCCTCCCTAGATTCCATTTTTTTATCATTAAAGAAATTTTGCAATGCAAGAAAAAGATGATAATCGCTTGGTGCCAAGTCCGAACTGTATGGCGGATGCATTAAAACTTCCCAACCAAGCTCCCGGAGTTTCTGGCGAGTCACTGTAGATGCGTGTGGCCTAGCGTTGTCCTGGTGGAACACGACACCTCTCCTATATAACTTTGCTAGAACCGTTCAGCTTCATTTCAGACATATTTAAAAAAAAGGGGAATGGAGTGACTTGTTTATTGAAATATACTTGATTAATAGACACATTACATTAAGATGATGCATTTTTGTGTACAATCGTTTTTGTTCTACCATTTGGCGGATATATTATATATACAAACAATTCTGATCGCTTTCCTACACGTGAACAATCTACAGATATATGAAAATAATTCCGATTGTTTTTCAACACATGAACAATCTACAGATAATTGTCGATGTGATGAAGATGGGTTTCCAAAACCCAATCCAAAAATTTGAAGCGCCTGATCTTGAACTATGTTTTTTGTTACGGAAAATGCAAGTTGAATTAGGAATTACTTTTGAATTCAAACGACATATTTTCTGGTGCATGGCGTTAACAAATTGTTCCGTCATTCAACATTCCGACATTTTTAACGTTAACCTATTGCTGCTGCAATGAAGAAATCCATTAATGCTTCTAGGAGGAATGAGTGGAACGTCTTCTTCAAACTCCAAGTTGATGTATATGTCAGTGGGAACCAACAATACGGTTATGTTATGTTAAACATCATTTATGCTGAACTCTGTTTCAATCGATTTGTATGCGACCATTTCTTCTGAAGTCATATTTCACATGGTTTCGTTAGTTGATTGAAAATGGATATTTTTCCTATCCAAGATTGCTCTTTCACCCAACCGCTGATGATTTTTGTAATACCTTCAATATTGAGGAAAACGTCAAGAATTTGCTATTTTTCCGTATCTACGATGTTCGAGAAATCTAATAACAATGTTATGGAATCGATTTCAGTCTCAATTTGCATTTTGAAATGATCAATATAAATCTGTTGATTCAAAAAAAGTTGGTGCTGATGCATTTTGTATACACTTATTTATCATTACTTCAAACATACAGACTGAGTTTGAATTCAATGCACCGCACGTATCGTACACAGCGCACATTCATTTTATATATAATGTATATTATAATGTAAAGTCATTTGTAATTTTACGCTTTTTATTCAACTACTTTTGAGATTAAGTTCATATCACTGAATTGTGATTTTTAGAGTAGGGAAGGTTTTAGTTACAAGTCTTAGGGGATCTCTTTACAAACTATCAACAAGAAGTAATATTTACAATAATTGTTCCAGTCTTGTCGATTAGAATATTACGATTCAATTCTTTTGACTCCACTGACTTTTCCTTTCGTAAATATTCTGGTTATATACCCTTGTACAAGCAACCTTATAAACCTGTTTTTCGCTAACTGTTCTTTTCGACAATCATCAGTTGCATGAGACAGGTGCACCGTCATGAGTGTGCGTTTGGTTTTTTTTCTTTGGAATTTGGTTTCTTGGAAAATCGACCAGTTTTCTTAAAAACTGAAATGATCGTGTGTATGAGTTTTGTAATAAAGTATTTACATATATCACACCACTCAACAAGTCTTCGGTCTGACATGTACATGGCAACACTGACATGACATGGATAGTACCAACGCTCAGATGATACGCGAATGACAGAAAAGTTTCGTGATATTTGCAAACTTAGTTTGTAAGTTACATTTGGGTTAGTAACATAACTTTTTTGATCACCTTTTCATTTGCTGCTCACTTACCTGACTGCTGATTTGACTCTAGAGTGAACTAAAAACATAAAAAAAACATTAAAAAATCTTTTTTATTTTGCCTAAAGAGCCCTCTGAGTCATCAACACATTGTCTTCAAGGGGAGCAAACGGAGTCTAGACTACCCTTTCATATCTTTAAGATCTCAGTTACCTCAAGCAACTTCACTTTTTGGGTTTCCAAAATGATTTGCGGACTTTTTTAACGTTTACTGGCATAACTGCAGAATTTAGACAGCCAAAGAAAGCATTACCGATGCTCATGCGACCTTGCGTGAAATCAGAAAATCACCCACGAGTTTATTTTTTCTAGAAACGAGCAATATTTTTCAAACCAACGCTTCGCGCAACGCAACGCTGCACTGCGCTCAAAGTATATAACATTTGCTCGTGTTAACAATAATTAATTGCAAGGAGAAAGGTATTCTGAGGAAAAAAGAAATGATCTTAAGCCCTTCATGACTGCTGTTTCCATTAACAACGCAGACAGTACGTGTGGACTATATATATGTTACACATATTTCCGTCTTTCTGTGTACTGTAAATAAAGTTGCACTAATATATCATCCCCTCCGAAGGGAGTAATAGCAAAAGAACAGCTTCGTCACTAATCCGCGTAGAGGTCGGAAACCGATAAGAATGAACTTATGCATACGCTCATATCGCAAACTCATCTACAGGGTGTGTTATTTAAGATATCTTTTTCCGAACCTTGTTTACAATAACGTAACTTTTCACTGACCGCTGTATCATTTTCATATATAACATGCCCTATAACATATTTGATAACATATGATTTGATAAAATTTTGTAAACTTCATTTCTAGAATTGCGTAGCAGATTTCGCATGATACCAAAGCAAGACTTTGTCTAAACATTAAATGTTCTTTACTGTCAACAACTCGATCGTTTGAAGCTAGTGATTGACTAGAAGCGGCCAGATTTCATCAGGAGAACGCCGGGCTACAAGAGTTAGAGACTCCTCAGAAACTTCAGGAGCTTCGTTAGGAAATTTTAATGTGTCCATCATGTAGTCCAGACCTGGCACCAATTACCATGAGATACCATATATGGAGAAACATTAGGTGGATAGAGAAACAAAAGCTTAAATTAGGAGATGAGCACGATCGGTATAATCAAAAGTGAGTTAGTCTGAAATCTTTCTTCTTATATAAATCCACCTAAACTTAACCATAACCATTTTACAATCAGGAATCGTTGAATCTATATAGCGACTGGATTGTGTTACTGGTAAAATGTTGGATGACCTTTCTGCGAAATAGGTGCCCGAAATTTGATTTAATTCAAATATAAATAAATTTCAGAGTATATTAGCCTTTTTTAAAAGCTTTACAAGTCTTTACGTCATCACTTAACACTGTCGACTTACCATTGAAAAACTTGATGACATCAGTAAAATCCATGCTATTCGATAATATTATGTCGCGATAAGTTTCAAGAAGAGCCAAAGCCAAAAATAATACAAAATGACTGGAAGCTAATGGTTTGGCAGCCAAATAATTTCCTAATTAGCAAAAACATCATCATACACCAAATCGCGCTTAAAATCCAACAAGAACCAACGATAACAATAATAGAAATGGGCGTAATCACCACTGGAATTCATCATATCATACATTTGCGGGTCTAAAATTTGTATCAAGGATCTGAGAGAACGAAAGAATTTACATTTCCACATTAAATGATTTTTTCAGACCTCATATTGACAAAATGCATGTCCATTGCGTCACCGCAGGAAAATTTTCAACCATTCTTTCTATTAATTCACAAAAGCAGCTATACGTTAAACATTCATCACGAAATATAACCAATAACGAAGCTACCCTGCATATAACCAACATCTAAGTGCTTCCAAACGTAACTAAGGAGGAAACAGAGAAATTTTCACATCTTTGCACAAATTATCAGAAAACACTTACGTGGAAATAATATTGTGCAATTTATCGCGCAATATTACTGGTTGGCGAAATACCAATAATTACGATCAACGTTGTGGAACATCTTTCTCGATGCGCTGCAAGTTTAAGCCAAATTTTTCTAAAAGTTTACTCTGAAAAACATAGAAACAAAATGTTCTTCATTTACAAAACCGTTCATATCATGAAAAACCACACATACACTGTAAAATCCTGCGTTCGAACTCCCGGGTGATAGACGCGGTGACTATGGCTCTTGCAATAAGTCTATTGCTATGATGACTGACTGATACAGTGAAGTCAGTGGTTTACATTCCTCTGTAGAGCTACGTTCCCGGTGCAAAACGTCCACTGAGTGCTTCGTTGTAATGACGTTCGTTTGTCGTTTGACAGCTATCTCTGTTAATTCTATTGATACTTTCTTTTTACCCCCATTGCCATCGCTATTATTATCGCTATCCTTGTCTTCTTCTAATTGCTGCAGCATATCATCAGCACTTAGATATTCGGGACTAACCACCTTTTTATTGTCAATATATTTACTTGCTAACATTTGCATTGGTGAGGTGTTTTTAACGATTTGGTAGCCGTTACCAACAATATCGTAGGATGAGATCGATGGATTACTTTTGGTGCTACCATTAACATAACAAAAGATTTTAAAAAAATTCTATTTCGATATTTTTAAATATTTTTTCCATTAATTAACTTATTATCTTTCTCATTTTCTTCCTCAGTTTCCACGTTTAAATCTTCTTCAATATGGCCAGTATCGGTGCTAGTCTTCATAGCTCTTGGTATAGTTTTAACCGTTAAGTAATCATTGCAAGTCGCCGGAAGAATTTCGGCTGCCGTTGTTGCCGTTGCTGTTGTTGTTCTTCCACTTCGCAACCTAGATCTTCTAGATTGGGTAAATCGGAAATATCTGCAAATACTTCATTTTCTAAATATCCAATATTTACATCAAGAACCGCATTAACAGTTTTATTTTGAGCACTATTACTTTCAGAAGTTAGTTTGGCTACAGCTCGTGCGGTTTTCTCCTTTTCTTTTTGTTGAACTATAGCCTCTACGGCCAACCATTCATTCATTACCGTTTCTTAAAAGTGACGGCAAGTTTCATCCTGCTGTTGACGTTGTTCCAAAGATGTACCGAAGCTGGAATTAATGAAAATAAAAAAGCTTTGTATGTATGACAAATAAATCTAGAATGCTCGTCGCCCATGACTAATATATGAATATTAAAAAATATTTGGTCAATTCAAGACAAGTCATTCAACTCGATCATTTACATTAAATTTTTATACATCCCTAGTTATATATTGTACTAAATTTTAGACAATTAGCGGTTGTAGATTGTACATTTGAGTTCTTCAGATGTCACTGGCATATTTAATGGCGGCTTAAACCCATTTTGAAATCAATTTCGAGCATTCTATTTCACTTTCTGAGTCATGAGGAATATAAAGAATAGCACACAAATAAACTTAATACCTTAAATTATTTAATATACAATCACATCATGAAATCTTTAATTCTTGATTGATATTCTAGTCGAATTAAAAAATTTAATGATTAGTATAAAAATTAAATTTTTCATTTTTCTGTCATTTGAACCACTCACCCTTAGTGACCTAATAGATAGGGCCAAACATCTTTACGTAGTTCTGGGTTAACGCCACCATAGTAAACTAAACGAAATACTTCAGTTGCGTTATCTACCACACCGTTTTCAAAATTCAATTGCTTCCATTTCTCTAAGGTCAAGCCATCTTCATCCAATTTTACTTTCAAAAAAAGTGCGAAAATTGTTTTTAATATATTTTATTCTCTTTTATCTTTTGGACACAAATATACTTTCTGGTTCGTACAGCTGACAAATGTCTAAAGTAAGCCATCCAATCATAAAAGGGTCGGGATATTATTTGGCGTCTTATATTAGAACAAGCCATTTCAATACTTGCGTTTTGATGGTTGGAACTCTAGATTATACAATTAATTGCAACTTAAAATTCATTTAACTGATCTTTATTTCGAACGGACCATTGAGGATTGCACTGAATAGTCATCTATTGAAATACTTTTACTAGTACAATTGCTAGTGGAACAACTATTCGGTGCACTGGGTACGAAGTCCAATACTGAATGAGTAGCTACTGCAATTTTTATTTAAAAACGTTTTAATATTCATCTATATATGTATGCTTCCAAAAATTTCTTAAATTCTAGGGAAACTTACCAAGTTCCGCATGTTTGCTCTTACTAACTATACCGATGGCAGAATATGTTTGCGTACACATTTCGGTGAAGATATGAATTTGCCGAGGCCGCGTTGTGATCAAAGCGGTGGATCTAGTTCACCATTAGGTAATAAGCCAGTTTCCAGGCAACTCAGAAACTCTTGTATATGACCGCCTTCTGGAAAAATAATTGTGCCACCGCTGTCTTCACATTTATTTTGGTGACAGTGAACGTAAACTATGTCATCAACATTAATATTTAATGCATAAACCCATTATCTCTCATCTATGTTTACATCCTGATGGTTGTTCATTAATTGGTTTGGTGTCCATTTAATGGTTAATGATTGAGTATGTTGATGTAAACTCACATAATCCATCATGGGTTCCTTACAATCTTTCTATGAAGCAAAAAGGATTTTTAATATTGCCATCCTTCAGAATTTCCCAAGAATCGTTTGCTCACCGGTAAGACTTGTACATTGTTTTCCCCCTACAATAAAATTGCGCGGGAATTCTGATGTAGCGATTCATCATAATCTTTAGCAACACCAGAGGAAGCCAATGATTTAAAGGTAGGAGCATTTGCCTCATCTGTACCAGTGTTTAAGCTGCGTTTTAAATTTTTTATGGGCGATCGTGATGACACCGAAGACGATCTCCTGCCTTCCCTAATGCGATGACGTTGTACCTACAAAATCATTTAATTATATATTCTCTACTATGATTAAACTTTGCTGCTTTCTTGGTTACCAGTCCATCGGCATGCAAATCGGTGCAGTAGTACTCAGCTCTTTTACCTTTGGTAAATTCCAAAGCACTTAAACCGGCCAATAATGAACTTAATATGCAGCCGTAATCATTATTTGCCACAATTGAGTCTTTTTTATTATAAAACTAGCATTGGCAACTAAATATTCAACAATCATTATTAACCGTTTTTCGTACAAAGCCAAACGAATCAATAAGTATCTAAAAGAAAATGAATCAATAAGTGAAAATTAAATTATTTTTGAAAGTCTGTTTACTTCATGGACATCAATGAAGAACATAAACAACTACTGCTCGTAGTGCCGCTAATTGATACAGAGCTGTTCTTTTTAAGCATGGGTGGTCCATTGAAACTCCCACTACTCGACGAGGAACGTTTACTAGGATCATTATTTTCAAGCTCTTGCAGAATTTTACTAATGTGTTCCGCTTCCGGGCAATATTTTGAAATTTTATGGAATAAAGCTATAGTTCAAGACGTTTTAAATAAACCTAAAACTCGACGTTTAAGACCTTGACTCAAACACGTTTCAACAGCAACACAGAGCTGAGTAACTGTACTGCGTTCATAAACGTATTTTCGGGTTACAGCCTCTTCCATCAATTGTTTGATTGCCTTTCTAACGGCCGCCAATAAATGCTCTTGAAGTTTAGTTTTTGCGTAATGAAGAAAAACAAGTAAATAACATATTAAAGTAACATAAATTTTAATCTCCACTGAAACCAACATATGTGACGAAAAGAAAGTCAAGTGAAATTGCATTAGAATTTTATTCATTTATGAAAATTCATGGTGAGATGAATGGTTTCTAGCACAATTTTGTTCACTTTCATAATGAGTTGTTTCAACAACGAAAAAAAAATCACAACAAACCACATAATAGATTTGAACCTTTACAAAAGTTAGGCAATGACGCTATTACGAAATTACTTTAACTCCTAGAGAGAAACACCCGTTAAGTGCATATTTTATGCTGTTGTATGTATTCACCTGCGGAACAATGGCTACTCTGGAATCTATAAAACTAACACCACGTAATGAATTATAAGAAGCCAAGTAAGCCACCTGCAGAATTTATAAACTCATTATTCTATGAAATTCAAGCCTATTAAAAGAAAGAGGTACATATTTGCTTGAATGACTCCGCAGATGAATTAACAATTAAACCGATAGTGAAAACTTTCAAAGTTTCTAACTCCTAGATACCACATATAAAACTTATTAGAACGAGACTGCAAAAAACCTGGATTCTTTTAGATGCAGATGGACTTGTTTTTGTGCGGTACTTTCCTTATGGGCTCTTTATTAGTGCGATTGGAGTTAGACGACCCATCTTGCTTGTACAGTTTGTGATTTACTTCTTGCAACCCTGTACACCGCAGCAAAACAGGCTTCTCTATATACTATGCAATTAAATTTCTAAGTCGCATTGTGTTTAAAATCAAAATAAACAGGTAAGACATTATAGTCCGGCAAGGCTGACTACTGGATACCCTGTACCACTTAGATTAGTGCTGTTGTTCGCTCGTTTTAGTAAGATTTACACGCTATTTTTATGTAAAAGGATGCTTTTCATGGAGGTCCGCATATTGGAGAATTCCCAGAACATGACATGGAGCGATCCAAATTTAGCAAACTTAATTTATTTCCCAAAAATTTTATTATTTTACAGTTTCCGTCATAAAAAAACTAGGAAATATACTTTCTCTCCAAATCATAGTTTGTTTTTGATCGCAATCCGTATGTAAGTTAGACTAAAAAATATACCTAAGTGATCCAAACTCCCCACTTTAATTTTGTGTGAAATCGCTACTATGGACCAATTTTCACTATAAAATATTAAAAGTTAAATCTTTTCTGAAGGGTCGGCCGTCTATAAGCAATCTTACATGAAATGGGGTCCAAGAAGTACACTCACGTAACTCAAATTGGGTGCACTGAATTTTTATGTCAAATTATTATCATGCACAAATTTTTATCATAAAACGTTCACAATGATGTGTTTTTAAAAAACCTAATTGGTGCAAATTCGGTGAGGTTGAGTTCTATGTCAATTTATTATTATGAGCTATTTTCTGTTTTCGTAGGAACGGTTATACGAGAGAGGTTTCAAAAAGCTGAACCAAATTCGTCATAACAACCTAGAATGTCAAAATACTATTGTAAAGCGAATTTTGTCGAAAAACTTTAAAAATTGCAATTTTTTTTAAAAAAACTTATAGAATATAGTTTATTTATTAACTTTAACCTTCGATGTGCCCTTATTTAAATGGGCACATAACTGTATTGATTAAATACACACATTTGTGTGACATAACGTTATTGCCACATGTATAGATACGACTGACGGCAGTTATTCTCCTTCGCCCCTTATTATTGCATGCCTTAAATTCATATTTTTAACAAATTGTACGGAATTGTTTCGGTTTGTTTGTATAATATTGTGCCGTTTCCGTCCGCTGACTCCAACACATTTTTTTAAAATAATTTCTCGAGTTCTTATAAATTTATTTAAGTTAAGAGTAGAGCAAATGAGTAGAAAAGAAAGGGCTCGTATATCTTCCTTTTATGAAGCGTTAGTATTAAGGCATGTCTTCTACTTCTCTTTATCGGGGAATAGGAAAAGATATTTTATTTAAAGTTTTGTTGAATGCTAGCTACATATTTTTCCCAAATTGAAAAATATATATTCCGTGCCGAAGGAACAACATCATAGGAATGCAAGCCCTGCTCAAGTCGATAATAAGCTATTGATTAAAATATATTTATCAAAAGAAGTAATGTTTAGGGAATGCAGCTAGGAGAAGAATGCATTTCATTTTCATGTTTCTAACTTTCTCAGGATTTTACCGGGAAAACGAAAAAAATCGTTTTGATTTTTGACTTGAACGTTCCGAAGTTTTTCCTCACTTAACATATTCAATATGAAGGAAGATATAAAAAATCAGTTTTATGTCAATCTTAAAGAATTGTGAGTATTTAAGACAAGCCACAATTAAAAGATAAAGCGAATCATAAAATGCCTTTTAAATATGGTGTTTCAATTGAATATTAAATAAAACTACATCAGCAATTTAAAATAAAATTAACTTAAAAATTAAGGTAAAATAAATATAGTTCTAATATAATCTTAATTACCATACAATTGGTCTTAATTTGCTCTTAAAATGCTCTGATGATACTCTCCACCTTCACCAACTACCAAGAAATGAGCTAGTGATTATATCGATATCAACGAAATGCAAGAAACCATTGGGCTAACTGACCAGAACAACAGAGGCGAATATAGTAGCTCTTTTATTATGTACAAAAAACCAATAAGCAAGATTCGACCCATTAATGACAAATATGCGATGTTCTTGCCTCAACCAAATACGTGAACGAATAGATCAGGATGGTTTTTTCCAGCAGTTTTTAGCGATATCCCGTGAGTCTGGATCGTCATGTAAGTTAACCATCAAATCATCAGCGATATTTTCCGTTTTTGTTTTGCTATTATTTCAGAGATTCGAGCATTGAAGGCATGTTGGCGAATTAGCCAAACATGTATGAAAATATGTTGGGATGTGTGTTGAATAGTTTACCTTTATTAAGAGTATACTGAAACTTAACAAGGTGTTTTACGCATTAACCCTTTGCACTCGAAGTTTTTTTTACTCGTATTACAATCCGCGCGACCGTCACTTGTCACCAACAGCGAAATACCCGAATACGAGTTTTTACGATTTGTTTTTGTTTTTATGTTAAGAACTGCAAGTTATCTACAGTGTCTATGTAGCGGAGCCCTCGAGTTTGAAGACCAATTTTAAATGGCTCCGCTCCGGAGCCCTCCAGTGCAAAGCGTTAATACAGAATCGTTGGCCGAAACAATGTAGTAAACTTAATATCCCATTTCCTGCGATAAACCTACATTTTCTATTGTATTTAATTTTATAATTTTTCTTTGCTGGTTACTGAGTGATGGAAGAAATATGTTATGTGATAGAATTTTTACCTCCGCTCTAAACATTGGGTTTTAAAACACCTGTCGAAACTAAACTTGAATTCTAACATTGCATAAACTATTTATTCTTTTTCTTTCTAGATTATCCGAGATGTGTTGGGTTTAAATTTTATCAAATTTCTGTCATTAAATTTTCTATTTAAATGGAAAATGACTTAAACTATGTCTCGACAACTAACCAAAGAAGAGGTTTTTATTAACGTTGAACTTAAGTCTTATCACTGCGTGCATTTGTACGGCCATTATTAGCTAATTCCACAGCAACATTTGACTGTAATAAATGATTTTTCTTTTAGAAGAAAACTAGTAAATTCAATGCTACTGAAAAATTCCAGATTAAAATAAAAGCTTGCAAAACTCATATTCCAATACAAGCTTCTTTTGCAGACACATTGAATTTTCAATTATTTGCTTGAGAATTATATAGGTCCATAAACTCCACTTTCTTTTAGCGGTGAAGTTAAAGCTATTCAAACTATGTTAAAATTTTTTTTAATGCAAAAATATAATGAATTTATTTGGCTTGCGCATTGCTCCAAACTTATGGTTAATATAATCGTTCTGCACAGGTTATTATTCTTAATGCAATTGAAGAATTAAAGTTAAATGATAGTAAGTGTGGTGTTAAGAATTTAACCCGACAAAATTGTAAACGTATTACTAAAAATATCGTTGTCGTGAACCAAAGTTTGGATAAAACTTAAGAACCATCAATTAAACGTAGTTCTCAAGAGCTCGAACTTTCTTATGGACGCACATGATTTTTTTTGTGGTATGAACTATATGATTTCAACTTGACGGATAGGTGGTTTCAAGTAAATTATACATCTCGCGATATAATCGCTTTATTGAGAGAAAAGTTTTATATAAAAATATGTACTTCTTATTCGACCAGACTTTCATAATAAAATATTTTTGGCGGCGAATTTAGACGAGCCTAAGCTTATTTTTCGGAAATAAGCACGTCTGATTTATTAGAAAATAGGAAAAATGAAATTACGGACGACCCTATATTATGTAACGTTTGCGTACAGTTGAAGTGTAGGAGTTCAGTCGGTCTGCTTTTTCCACTGCTCTATCTCAGTAGAGTAAAATGCTAATAACGGCCTACCGTTATTGGGAACTTATATTCATAACTCTCTCGCTTCATAACACTTTTATGCAAGAGAGAAAGTCCGTCTGTGTGACATGACAATATTTTTCTTTAAGTTTGATATTGCTGTTGTTTTTTTAGAGAGGAAAGACAAAAGAAAGGAGTTATAAAGCAAACATTCAAGGCGAAGTTTCTAGACTGAGTTCCAAAAAATACATAATTAAAGAAAAGTATTAATTTGTTATTATTACTGAGAGGTTGAAATTTGAAGATGTTAGAAATATTAAAATTGCTAAACTATGTTTATAATGTCATAAAACATACAAATTAATGAAGCACGCATTAAAAAAAAGAAATGAGGGGAACCTAAAGGACTATTACGCGTTTATGTATCCTTAAGAAATATTAAAATACAAAGAAACAAATAAAATTGCTAAAAAAATTAATAAAAAATGGGTACATTATAAACAAAGAAATAATAGCGTTAATTATACTATCGTTACCTTAAAAATAAAGTATTGCACTTTTGCAACTTACGGCAATGAGGGTACGGTCAATAACAAATTTCAATATTAAAGAAACTCTAGAAAAAAGAGGGAAAAAAAGGAAAACAACGTAAAATTTGGCCAATAGATAAAAAGGAAGTATGTTAAATAAAATATGTGTAATATCGCTATATACAAAGATTTGTTTTGGATCCAGAAGTGTGCAAAAGCAGGCCAGAGAATATAAGATGTATTTCAATCAAGATTTTACGCAATAAATAGCATAAAAAAAGTTTGCATCGTTATTTATCAATCATGCCACTGGCATTGGCACATCTTCAACAACCTTTTTTTTACATATATTTTGTGGAAAAAAAAGAGAATGTGGAATGCTATCTGCAGAAGTGGATCGTCATCGAGCTGAGAGCCTTAGTTCATATTATGATTATCGTGTAAACATTGCAACTATGAATCAAAACTTATTTGCATAATATTTGTAAAAATTTGTTTATCAAATGTAATGGAAAGCATTTGGTCTCTATTAATTCATTTTCCTGATCACTCTCTTAGTTACAAGTGCTGAGGAACACTCATTCGTGCAATTTTTAAAATTCATACCATACAGACATTGGTTGTTTTTGGGCTTTCCAAAAGTCCTCGCCAATCACGTAAGCGTCAATATTTTCAAAATCTGCTATGTGTTTCACTAATTATAAAAATGTAATCTAAAAGTATTCTTTGGTCCTTCATTAGATTTAAATTTGGACTAGCTACAGCGCCTGGTGTGGAGCTCCGTAAATTAAACATGCCACACCAGAATGGTCATGATGTTGCCATTTTTTAACATTTTTCTGGAATAATATTTTTTCTAATACCTAAAGGCACGCTTAACAGTCTACACAAATATTATAATTCTATTACCTTTTCATTCTTCCAAAAAATCTGTACTTTTAAAACAAACCGCAAGTTGAGCTGAACAATTTTTTTTTTAATACAAAACTATTGTACACTTTTGAATGTAAAAAATTTTCCCTTAGTATTTTTATTGCACAGTGAAATTAAAGAAATAAGTGCCACTTAAATTACTTCTAAATAGAAAGTGCTAATAATCCTTAAATTATAACACACCTAATAAAAAAAAACACTGACAAATAGTCACCGATTGTATTCCAAACTTTTCCCAACAACATTTTGAAAAGAGGTTAACAGACTGGGTTACAAAGACTTTGTCCAGTGTGTCAACCAAAAAAAGCCAGGTTGTTGTGTTTTAATATAATCAACTGGCTCTTTTTTCTTATAAACCAAGCTTTATTATTATTATTATTATTAATCCATAAAAAAGTTAACAACATTTTTTTTTTTTTTGGCTTAAAATAAACAAATTGATAGCAAAAGAAATTTAACTGTAGGATTATTATTAGCTATTTTTAAACGTTAAGCAATTTGTGCATAGCATACAATAAAGAATACAAATTTATGTATGAGCAATCTGTGTGTGTGTGTGTGTGTTAAACCAAGGAAATGAATGCACATTCGGCGAGTTTCCCTGTAAGTATTGTGTGTTTTTGCTTATAAACTAAAAAGGTAAACATTCAGCGCTATTTTGGAGTGGGTACTGTGTGTTTTAATTCCACCAAAAAGTGTTCAGTAGCTTTCTGCTGAAAACTAGACAATTATCAAGAAATCTTTTTTTAAGTTAAAAGAATCTTTGATAGTACTATAAAATAGTTATTCAAAGACTCGAATCAAAAATTTTAGTTTAGACGCAAATTTTCTGCATGACCAGACTCTCAAACTTATATCCATTTTTTCAAGCCCCATAAAACACAAAAACAGACGACTCAAATCTATCTCAATCTACCATAGTTTGCGATACCTGTTCATGTGTTTATAAGTACCAAGAACAGATCTGAATAAATAAATTCTGCGTTCGTTGCTTGGTATAAATATTTTTGTTATTTTTTTTCTCCTTTTTTGGACATTCGCTACGCAATAAATCGATAATAACTATAATATATGTCTCGTGTTAACCAAACTGAAGTTTGGCTTTTGTTGTTTGTACGTATGCCATTATACGCTAATAACTGATATTGGTATAGTTACGTTGATTGCTCGTCAACGTTTTATGTTTATGATCAAAGCCTAAAATAAAATCAAAGCGGGTTTGTGTTAAGAAACAGCAGTTACCACACAGTTGGCTTTTAATGTTTGAAATGCTTCATTTAAATAATCACATACATCAAGAACATTACTCTGTAACAACTATGTCTAGAAATCCGCACTGTCTGTCTGAATACCGGACTACTGACTTTATTATCTTTAGGGCTACTCTTAAGTGCCACTTGAGGAGAATAGGAGGTTGTATAAACGGACGCACTTGTCATTGCTTAGCTAGTTAATTCATATATGGTTTTAAATTTTTGTTCCACGGCCACTCCGTAGACGGTTACATCTAAAACAAATACACATATTTTGTTTATATAAGAATAAATGGACAGAGGAAACCTATTTACCGAACGGGCTGATCATAAGCCCTAGCTTATTCTGTACGCTTCCTTACCTATGGTCTCCTTCGGTCCATGATTTGCAGTGAGAAATTGGATTCCATGACCCTTCTAAGCTACCTTCCTTTCATATAACAACAAAAGGAACATTTAACCACATTTTTATATATTTTCTTTTTCTTTAATAAACTCCACTTTCAATAGATATAAAAAAAGTTAAAACATTTTTATATTTTTAAATTAAATTAAACTAATAATAATAATAAACTAATATGTAAGAAAAAAAATAGAGGTATGTTTACATTATAATTAAATTATAGTATGAATTAAATCAATTATATACATATATGTTATATAAATAAGATATATAATGAACAATGTGAAGCGGATGTCCAAATTGTTGTTGTTTAGACATTTGTTTTTATATGAGTACGGCTTCATATACAGTAATCGCCCCCTGTTTTTACGACCTCGTATAACACAAATCATCAAACATTTTTCTGTTTTTGGTAACGAATCTTTTACACGTGATAATCTTTCACAGTACAGAAATATGTATGTGGGAAATCCCCGCGTTACTTTTGTATAAATTTCTCGTGTGTTAGTTTATAGTTTTCGATTAGCCCATTTGTTTGTTTTTATGCAATTTTTAAATGTATTTTTGTGAAACTTTTAACAATTTTGATATAGTTGATTTTGTATAAATTTGGAAATTTTTTAAACTTACATACTTATTTACATTGATATTGACAGAAAGTTCACCGATAAGCCAAAGAAAAGTTTGCGTATACACATATACATTTTCGTGACTTCAAAGAAATTAATTTTTATATAATGAAAGTTATGAGCGCAACCAGTGATTTATTGTTTACACGAAATTCTCTATAAGGAAAACCATTCTTTTTTTCTTTCAATTTTTAGCTGTTTCAATACGGCGTCAAGCTCTTCCTATTTCTTTGCAAAATCGACACTCCTTATATAGACGTCTAATTTCTTTCTTATGTGTCGTCACCAAATCCGTGAATATATTTCATAATATTTGCAACACTAAATGTTAAACGAGTTATAATTTAAATATTTGTTCCATATAATTTAACATCGTTTTTCACGTTAAGAAAATTTTTCTATCCACTGGTCTCCTTTTATACTTGTTTTCTCTTTGTTTTCAAAATCGTTTTCTTACCCAGTATGCCAAGATGGAAAATCTAATCCGCGCAAGCAATTCTTTTTCTTCCATCTTTTCCAAAGAGAGTCAATAGGGTCCCAATCCAAATTCCTAAGGGCAAGCAGCAAGAATTTCTTTTGAACAAATTCATTTGAATCTACATACCACCTATACGAAAGAGACTACACAACGGAAGCATACTTGAGTAAAGGTCTATCCAAACACATGTACAGCCTTTTCAGAAGATTCAAAGAGCACCATGCAACAAAATTATCCAAGTCACTTTGAAGCTGATGTGATTGCGATGCTAGAGAGACGGAACAAAACAGTTTCACATCATTAGCATATATTAAGATCTGACTGGAATTAATCACCGATGGAAGATCGTATGTAATGTATAAATTAAATAAAATGGGACCTAAGTGACTTCCCTGAGGTACGCCAGACATAACGGAGAGTTCATCCGAGGTGATGAAGTTAAACAAAACCCTGAAGGATCTGTTGTGCAGATAAGAGCTTATCCATTTCACTAAATAGAAAGGAAAGCCAGAGGCTTGGAGTTTAACGATAAGTTAGTTATGGTTAACCAAATTAAATGCTTTGCTTAAATCAGTATATATCACATCGGTGCGAGAGCCACTAGAAAAAGCCTTGAAAACATAACAAGTAAACTCTAACAAATTGGTCACCGCAGATCTTCCTTTCTGAAAGCCATGCTGGTGTGGAGAAATATACGAATTAATGGCATAGGCCAAATGCTGAATCACAATTCGCTCGAACAGCTTAGGGAAGACATTCAACTTGGCTATGCTCCTGTAAATCTCAACGAGTTGTCTACTTCCACTTTTGTGAATAGGAATAAGGTGACCACTCTTCCAGCACAAAGGAAAAACAACTAAATTCAAGGACCCGGTAAAAATCTTTGAGATAACCCACATAACTCGACAGGGCAGGGTTTAAGTACACATGATGGAATTCCATCAGGTTCAGGCGCACAACTATATTTTAGAGAGCTCAACCCTTTAAAAACATAATTTTCAGAAATAACCAAATTGGGAATTGAAACCAGATTAGTTACAGAATACGGGTAGTTTGCTGATAAATCGGAATCAGCAGTCGAAAAGTTTCGTCAGAAGCATTCAGCAAAGATATTTGATATTTCAAAATCATCCGAGGAGCCAGAACCATTAAAAGAAACATGCGAGGGATGTGTGGTAATTTTTCTTTTCGAATTAACAAATTTAAAAAAGTATTTAGGATTACCAAACAGAGGGTGTTTAATGAACTGCAGGTATCTGCAATAATATTGGCCATTGGGGGAATTAAGTTTATGCCTTGCCACTGATTAAGCGAAATAGTCGGAAGCAGAGCGACTTTTCGAAAATTTTTTGAATAGCGTGTTTTTTCTATTCTTGTAATATTTAATTGTGTCATTAAACCACGGGGGACTCCTGTTTCGAGGTCGGGACTGCTTGACTGGAACAGATGCAGAAAAGCGTGATCTAATGTATTGTAGAACGACGACAGTCGGCTTCCAATGCTTCCAGTTGAAAATATATATTATTGAACTATGATTTTGATGTTGATGTTGAAATAGGAATCAAACAGCTAGAACTATCACTGTAACACCAAGTGACTTGGGGCACGTTGCAGTCACCCAACGAAATGACTATATCGGTAGGTTTAGATTGCTAAACCACTTCACAAATTAGGGCGACCGGTTTCTTATATACGGAGATATCCGATTTTGGGGGAATATATGAGCCGGTGACATATAAGTGTTTATTAGGAAATTCCGCTCGAACGGTGATAAATTCAATTGAATAGGAGGGGACTGCCGCAGATATGGCAATTAAAACACTACCACCATCGCGATAAAATGGCGAAAAGAATTATGGAAAAGTTCCGACGAATGTATATCAGGCTTTAACCAAGTTTAAGTTAAGACCAATTAGGAAAACTCCGTGCTCACTGAATTTAGGAAAGCAGGACTAATTTTTTAATTTAGGCCCCTAACATTTTAATAAATGAGATATAATGAGCCTGAAAAAATATTTAGTTTTTTAAAGGGGAAAGGGCTACTGCATTAGTATTACGGGGTCGATCAGGGGGGATAAATTCCTTAATTAAGGATCCAATCGGCTACAATGGCATACTTAATAACATATCCATGTTTTCAGTCGGAACTAGAATTTTAAAAGAGGCGATTGCTCTAGGTCGAGAAGGAGCCAATTTGAAAATGCTAACTCTCATTTAGGTTTGCATAATTAATAAAGTTGTACTGCCGTTACTATTACTTACTTATTATTAGTTCACCAAAACTTACATTTCACTCCAACTGCTAATAAAGAAAAATCTAACAATGTCAAAATAAACAAATTTTATTTTGCAATTTATTGGAAAATTCGATCACTGCCTTTAGGTTAATATAGTATATAGAGAATAATGTAAACATACTACATACTATGTACTTTTCACGCCACTTATTACTTTTGTTCACATGTTCATATTATTATTATTTGTCCAGAAGCTGTAAACAAACAATTTATCCTCTGCGAAAGGAGATTTCCGATTACCTTCCAAAAAGTGCCCAGAATATTATGACAAATGATTTGGCAAGTGGGGAAAAAATGAAGGTTGACGTTAAGTAAAACGCTCTTCTTTGTGTTTTACTCTATTGACGTTTTTGCAACTAGCGTATTTTAGTGCATAAAAGTAGTTAAAAAGAATGCGGAAAACAAAATGTCAATCAGCGCAATTAGTGAGAGTTATTTTGCAATTGCAATTTTTGCTTTTTTTATAGTGATCTAAATAATGTAATTTGTGAAGTTATGCGGATAAGTAATTTTAAAAATAATTTAGAAAACTTTTGTATATTTTACCATAATGAAAATTTGCACGAAAAACTGTACGAAAACTTGGTATGCTTGCAATAAGCAAACAAAATTCGATTGTGTAAAAGAGAACATAAAAACGCAAAATATATACAGCTGAAGATTGCGTGTAGTAATTATAATTTATGCATTTAATAAAAACATTGTTAAAATGGAATAAACATTAATGAAAAGTACTTTACATTTAATATTGTAAGAATACATACAAAAATTAGTAACACAAAGAACATAGAAAGGATCATAATATATACGAGGGATCATAATATGTTCGGGGTCTCCCATAGACATCATGGGAGACCACAGGTAGGGCAGGGTGAAGAATGGCCCAGGGATGCCCGTTCGGTAAGGTGGGTGCCGTCCCTCCGTATATTTGTATAATGGTAAAGTGCGCGCATTTCTTTTATATTGTAACGAGTTTTCTTGGGCGAGGTATAACTCAGTCACTCCAAGGTTCGTTGCAAGAAATTTTGAATAAAAATCCGGACCTTCGGGGGGGAATGGTGTACAATTTCCTTGATTTATTAGTTCCTTTTAACGGGAGAGAAGTACAGCGATGGGTAGAAGCTGGCTATGGCAAGGAACCAGCGAGGTGACCCGACTTCTGGTGTGGCTTGCACGTGATGAGAGGTTAACTTCTTGTATTATTAAAATTTTCCTTTTGGATTATCGCGACGCGCTACAGAGAACGGAAACGGTGCTGGTGTCATAGCTGCCTAGGCCGCCAGTTCGTCTCTGGATGGTCCTTCGAATGTAAAAGAAAAAAAAGACGTTCCCCCCAGTCCTTCAGGGATGGCGATTAAGCTGAACCAGCACATCCCCTATCCGTAAGTCAGTTCCTAAAAAGTCCTTCAGGGATGGCGATTAAGCTGAACCAGCACTTCCCCTATCCGTAAGTCAGTAGTCCTAAAAAGTCCTTCAGGGATGGCGATTGAGCTGAACCAGCATATCCCCTATCCGTAAGTCAGTGGTCCTAAAAAGTCCTTCAGGGATGGCGATTAAGCTGAACCAGCACATCCTCTATCCGTAAGTCAGTGGTCCTAGAAAGTCCTTCAGGGATGGCGATTAAGCTGAACCAGCACATCCCCTATCCGTAAGTCAAAAAAAACTCTTAATAAAGGTCAACTTGTCGATTTGTCCGTGGGCACTTACCTCCTTAGACGGCTATGACACCAAAATGAACAAGTCTGTGCGATGCGCTGTTCTTTTATAGCCTGAGTCTCACTCGCTTGTCCTATTGCCAACATGTTCTATGTGTTTACATGAGTTTTGAGGTACTATGCTTATGTGCATGCTTAGCTTAGGTTGGCTGTAGTCATGTTGCATGATCCTACTTATACACAACTTAAAACCAACTTACATCTAGCTTATTACTATGTTCGTTCAAATGTCTACTCATTAGGCACTCAGGTACCAAATCGCGTGATTCAATCACCGTTAGGTATGTGAGTGCTTGTGCCTTTCTATGCCTTTGTGTTTGCATATGCTCTGCTTTGTGTATCTCCACATGCTTGGCATGTTTATGTATGCAGTTTATGCATTGTCGTATGTTATTATTTTTTTTTCCTACCTGAGTACGTGCTCCTGCAAGTTTGGTATACCCTAACGGTGTTACACATTCTGCGCATGTTACACATAGAGATTCTTGCTGAAGTTTGTTCGTTTTGCATGTATCGATTTTCTGCCTGAGACCAATCCTGCATGTTTCGTTTGCCGTAACGGTACTATTAGCTTGGTACATTATTTGAAGGTTCAATGTGACCTAACGGTGCTATATCTTTGTGCAATGCTGCTGTAGCTTCTGTGTATGTTTGGGCTGCGTTCCTACCGTTTCGATTTTACTTAGTAGTATAAGTCGGGTTGTGCTCTTATACTTATGTTTTACTACATGCCTATGCTCTCTACATTTGTGTTCTCCACTCATGCCTTTTTTATGCACGTTGTGGGTTTTTTTCCTCTATGCTTTTGGACACTTTGAGTTCTTTTTTTTATAGTTTTATACATTTGAGTTTTTAATTCTGTTATTAGACATTCTGGGATTTTACTTGTGTTTATACTTTTGAGTTTTTTTCCTACTTAGCCTTTCCTACATTGGGGTTCTTAATTCTGCTGTTAATCATTTGAGATTTTGAATCTAAGCTTTTATGCGTTTGGGTATTGGTCTCTTGAATCTAAGCTTTTCTTCTTTTTTACATTTGGGTCCTTGACTCTGCTATTAAACGTTTTGAGATTTTGGATCTGAACTTTTATACACTTGATTTCTTGGATCTAAGGTTTTCTTTTACTTGAGTTCTTGACTCTGCTATTAAACATTTTGAGGTTTTGGATCTGAGCTTTTATACACTTGGGTTCTTAACCTGTGCTGGGGTGTGCTTCTATGGTTTTACATAGGCATATTCACTATGTGTTTTATACTTTTCTCTTTACAATACGTTTGGTGTGTGTTGCT
>NW_023998432.1:6215727-6277087 GCF_014805625.2 Glossina fuscipes
ATACTTTTCTCTTTACAATACGTTTGGTGTGTGTTGCTATGGTTTTAGAGAGGCATATTCACTGTGTGTTTTATACTTTTCTCTTTACAATGCATTTGGTGTTAAAGGAGGCTGCTCGTCTTTTATTTAACCCTCAAACGGACGTGCACGGACAGTTCGGACTGGCGGGTTGCTGGCTGTGAGTAGATGTCTTAGGCGGAGGGACTTGTATTTCGTAAGGAAGCAAAATCGCTTCCTTACAATATATAAATGGTCTGTGAAGTGTCTGTGAATTTAAAAGCACCTCGACATCCCCGAACTTTCTAGCATACTACTAGCAGCTATGGCGCGTACGACAATCTCTACAGCCTCCAATTTCCTTTAAATGGCACTGAAGAGTCATCTTCCAAATGTAAAGTCCGCAGACAATAATTAGACAGAATTATAGGCATAGCTGTTAGACAAAAGTATTGCATTGGGAAATGAGGATTGTCAGACATATAAGTTAGACTAATTTCGCAAAAATTCCCGTACGCCAAAGGTTTTCATTTTTGTGCTTGTGCATATTTAACTATCCTCCCAATGATAATGTTGTCCTCTTCGGACTATAAACTTCTTTTATTCCCAATGATAATGTTGTCCTCTTCGGACTATAAACTTCTTTTATTCATTTGATTACACATACAATTCAACTATAAAAAAGCGAATTAAGTATTAGTAGGCACTTAAAAATAAATTTTATAGTAAACATTACCATTTAATTTTATATAGTATAAAAATAAAGAAAAAATAAAATAGAACAAAATTCTCGTTTAAACAACACGTAAAAGCAAAAAAAGGCAAAGAATGTTGCAATCGCCGCAGATCCGACGTAGGAGCGTGTCACTAAACTGATGCATACATATAAAAGCTTGATAAGCGACAGCAAAATATAAAATTTAGTTAGCGAATCGTATGAAGCGTAAACATTGAAAGTTAGTTTAAGTACGGCATAAGAAGGATACTCAGATTAAGCAGAATTGATTTCATAGCATTGGAAATGTGAAATACTGAAATCAAATTTTTTGCAAAGGACTCTAAGCTGCCTGACAAGGTCACACTTTTACAGGGGTTAAGTTTTATGAAAACAAAGTTTTTAAATGAACAATATGAAACACTGAAGCTGGGGAGTTACTACAGAATGCCTTGCAAACTTGAGAGATAAATTCCAAAGATTCCTTTCAAAGACAATTTGAAACCTACATGATTTGATAGCGAAAACTTTTGATATTTATGTAGTAAATTATAGGTTTTCTTAAAGACATATTGGGGTTTTAAAGAAGTGCAGTCTACCATGTAGGGTCGAGAGTTATTAAATTACCCTGTTTACAATAGAAGTGTCTAGGCTTAAAGATAACTTAACATTTTGATCAACGTTTATTGTAATTCTGGTACTATTATAAGTGCCTTGTTGATTACTAGTTACTTGTCTTAATTAAATGTTAGGTTGATCAATTATATATGTAAAAATTTTTTCTAATTCGATTTACTTGACGTAATTCGAAATGAAAGGTTCTGAGTAATGAGCGACCGAACATTGGGGGATGTGTTGTGTTCGATCCGACAATACCAGATACCATTGTGAGTAATTTTATCGTCGTACTCACCAACAATTGATCACCACTTTAGTTGACATAGGAATTGTTGCATTTTATAAGCTTCGAATTTAGATTCTTGTGTTTTAAAAGTGACCTCGAGAATAATGTGCAGGGATCGTCCGTGTCACATACTGCTATAATACCAACACTGTCGACTCCTATTGGCAACAGGCACAAATCATCGTAAGATTTGTATAGATAAATAGAATAAACAAAATTTGATTCCCTACTAACAAAATTTAAAGTTCTTTTTGGTTTTGATTTTGACCGACGAACTGAGGCAATATGGCCTACTTTATCACAGACTCGGCGGGCATTATTCCTAACCTTAAAATTTTTCGTGTCATGGCTGTTCAATCCGCAGCATTTGCATGATTTATGTTTGCCGTTTCTTCTTTTCTCAATGTTGTTTTTCTTCTTGTTCCTCGGATATTTATTAAGGCCTACTTAATTAACGCAGTTAGCATGATTGCCAACACCAGCAGCATTAGACGAAATTTTCATTTCCATTATCAATGCTTTTTTAGATACATCATAAGGAATAAGTCTATTGCCCTCTTTACACAACTTGGTGACAATCTTTTCGGGCAAACGCATTATGAATGTCCATAACGATTGTCTTTAAGTGTTCACTAAATGTACAACACAGTGCTTTATTTTTCTCTGGCGGACAATGCAGCAACGGTTTTGTCATTATTTTTTGCCGCATTGTGGAAGTTTTTTCTTTCTTGATGAATGGTTGTAGGAGGAATATAGTGGGTGCTTAGAATTTCACATAATTTCTTGCATGTTTTACTAACTGGGGATTGCAGACTTTATAATAAAGAATAAGCAGTATTTTCAACAGATCGCTTTTTTCACATTATTTTCTGGACAATTCATTTCACAAATATAAATGTCTAACTTCTTTGTCTAAATATTTCATTCTTCTTTTGCCGGAGAAAATTCCAATAAATATGTTGTATTATAAAAAGTTATTGGTTGCGCGCTGTTTCCATTCGTTGTAGCCACTTCGATTTAGTTTTAATATATTTGTACGTAATTTGCGTAAAAATTATATAAACCACATTATTCGCCAATTTGCGATCTACCGAGCGCAAGAAAATACGTGTGTCAGGTTAATTCAGCTAAAAAGAAAATTCTTATATGATAAAAACATAATAAACGAACCAAATTCTCACTAAATATTTTTAAACTCATTTTGTAACGCACAAAAATAACCATCTTTTTCTAACAATTTTGCAACGCAAATATCCGCAACACATGCAACGCTGACTTTTGAAATTTCTTTGCTTCTTAATACATTTATCTTCATATTTTTTTTAAAAGAATATAATTACATTTCAAAAGAAATTATAATACAGTTTCACGGCGCTCGTCTACCCTAATTAAAAGTTTAATCTTTTTTGTGAAATCGTCACCATAGAATTCTCAATCTCTTTCACTTTATTTGCACCCGATTTTGCTTCTACTTAGTATGCCTGGAAATAAAGATCAAGTCCCACAAACTCGCAAAAGTACATAGGCCTTTACATTTATGCTTACAAAAGTATACTTTATTTTTTACGAACACATCCACTGCTATCCGCTGTATTTTCTTGTACGTGAACGTAGGGGTCACATTATACTATTCTACGACAGCTACAAAATGAATCGCTCTAATATTAGCAATTCTCGCACTCTTTATTGAAAACTTGTAACCGCATTAAATTTGAACTATTAAAATCCGCAATCATAATATTAAAATGAAGACGAAGTTAGAAATGTGCAAACGCTAGCTATGTAGTTGAAGAAAATAGTCAATAAATATCCACTCTATCTCTCACCATCTTATTACATTTGTAAAGTGCGATGCCCACACTTTCACAGTCTGTTACCTTTGTGATATTACGTTTGATAAAAGACAAAATGAATAAAAAAACAAATGCTGAGCAAAGAAAAATTTTAACAAAACCGAATACAAGTACAATTGCTTCGTTCTTTTTTCTATTATAAACGATAAATAATATTTATTTCCTTTCTCTTTTGTTTTAGTTTAAAATGTATATTTTCTTATCTATTTTCCTGTATATATATATATATAATGTTGTTCTGTATATATGTTTGCATTTTCTTTAAAGTTTCAGTTTATAAGTTTTCTACAAATTGTTGATTGATAATGGATGATACCTTACTTGCTATTATTACATGCAACATATTGGATCAATTAGAGCGTGTCTATCAATTTTAACACAAGTCTTAAATATTAACGTCTTAAATAAATAACATGAAACCATTCGTTATTTACTAAAAGCATAAGGAATCAAAAGAACGATCTAGACATTCGTTAAAAAGCTTTTTTTTCTCTTAAACAAATTATAATAATATGTTCACTTAGTTATTAATTGGTTTACATATTCTTTTCTTTTTTTTGGTATATGTAAAACAAGAATATTTAAGATACGTGCGCACTCAATCACCTTATTGATCCATTAGTGTATTAAATGGGGTATTGTGTCAGTTTAATAAAACATCAGTTGCATACTGTATACCTATGCACAAATATTCGTTTCGATGAGAATAGCTCCACGAATTCCACGCAAATATTCGATTAGGATGCAAATCAATTAAAAATGTAGCGGACGAGTTAAAGCTGCTTTAAAATAAAATTTGCTTAAAAAATAACCCAATTAGAAAATAGACATTATACATATAAATAAAATATTATACAACAATATTAAATATAACGTTGGCGTGATGAAATTGATATTGGTTTAAAAATACACTTAAATTGCAAGCAATTAACTCAAAGCAATTAGAACCAGTTGGCTTTTTCCAAAATTTGCAAGTAAAGGTTTGTAAAGAGGGATGCTTTTTAAAATTGTAACTTCCAGTTTCATATATATTTTTTTATGTGCGTTTAGTCGTGCAAACGTCCAATACAATTTGCCATTTTAACACACAGTGACTTACGATTCCTGAACGTTAACAAATCATTAAAAAATTTCAACAAAATAGCAGTTTAATTACGGGTGCTCATCGTTCGTTCACCAGAGGACTAGGTCGTCACCGTTCCTTCATTCAGGTTGACTTGGTCGCGTGATTTAACCTACATTGATTTTTTTCTTTGGAATTGTAGTTATTATTACAATTTCATTGCGTTAAGGTTTTTATAAGCATTCACTTTTATTCAAATTTTGTCCTCACCGAGTCCATCTATTTCGACTACATTTTGCTTTTAAATATGGATTGGTTTAAAGACCTAATGTAATTTTCCTTCTCTTCATTTCAATAGAATTAATTTTTTATAACAAAATATGGTGGGAATTAATGTTTCAATCTCAAAAATCACTCTAATCTTATTATATTATTATTCTTATTATATGTATATATATTATGTATATAGTTATTGTATATCTACATTGGCAAATATTTAACATTTATTATTTCGGTTTTGTATTTATGTGTATGTTATTATGTATGCATAGCCTTATTCATTTCTTTTTTCAAAGCCTTATGTTAAAACTTACAGAAGATAAAACCTTTGCAAAAAGTGTATAAACATAATTAAAAACATTTTCTTCTTTTTAAAGCTAGTCTAGAGAATATTTCAGAAGGTTTTCGGAAGTTTAACAATAACAAACACGTCATTTAATGTATTTAAATGGTTTCCAATTCAATATTTTGCTAAAAGAAAATCTTCTCTTAAGAAAAATATACTTCCAAGAACCCCTCTTACCTTCAATTATTTATTAATTTTTTTTTTTTGACTGTGGCCACAGAGGGAAAGAAAAGGGCAATAGTTTTGATTTACTCTTGAAAGCAGGAAAGACCACCACAAATAAATTATTCCAAGGACGGATGGCATGTGGGTAATTTCAGAACGAAGCGAAGTAATCCAGTGAAAGCATTTGATTGGTGGTTAAATCAGTTTTGTTCTGGATGCACCTATACATAAACACAAGCCAGTCCACATTATATCGATATGACGAGTATAAAGAACGGATCTTCATGGTACTCCAGCATTTAAATCAAATTCATTTGAGATGAATCTGTTTATTACTATTCTTACTGCTCAGATGTTTAGGAAACTCGAATGCTTTGGAGATATCCAGTGCGACGACGTTAGTTTAGTTCGGTGACATTTTCTGTAAAGTAGGACACACATGGGACCGATTTTCACGAAGCTTAAACGAATCATTCATGTTTACAAGGAGCCGCACATTTATTATTTTGAAAAGTAGTTATATTCGTTAGAAAACGATTCTGTTACAAAAGAAAATTAAGTGGAGTCGATTATCTGCTACTTATTTCGGATGTTGACATAGTTAAACTGATTGTTAGACATTTAGAGACGGTTTAGACGGCTGTATCCATAAAAAATATGAAAAACAATGTCAGTTATCCTTTTCATATTTCTTTATCCAGTTACGGTCCAAAATAAATTTGGTTTACTTTGGGGTTCGGCACATCATCGCCTTTACAGTCGTAACTGTTGAAAGCATTGAATTCGCGTGCCACTTACGCTTTTTTTACGTCAACGCAATGAATTTTAGACTATCCAGAAACGCTATCACTATCATCGTATAAAGAAAATAACTTCACTTCTATTGGCAGGATGGTCATAAAAATTTAAATAGAAAAATAGTAAGCTTACTTTCGTTCGTAAGATATCTTCTTACTCTGATTCAACTTACTACGAATAAAGAATATTATCAAGATGAAAAGCTAACGTGAAGTGCCCGTGAAAACGCACAAAGCTGATGTCACTTACTAACTTATACTTTGCCCTTATTAGCTTATAGCATATTCATTTCCCTCATATTGAATATTATTAGCCGCTACACATCTTCATATAATATATGATTACAGTATTAAGTAAATTCTATTCACATGATAAGCAGTAAATCGCATATTTCATATAATACATGGAAGATATTTCAAACGATTTTTGGATGCGATTTTATGGATCGTTACTCCTCTTTATATATGTCTTCCTTTTCTTTTTGTTCTTAAATAATTGAATGACTATATAGGCTGATTTATTCATATTTCGAGGTTTAACGCCAAGGTTTTAATATTTCTTGCCGGTCATAGCGTAACAAAAAGTAATACTATCGGTTTTTGGTTATATGTGAGCGGATCCATAGATTTAATCTTCTAATTTTCGAAGTATATCCGAGTTCCCTTGTCTAGTCAAAATTTTTAAGATTGACGGATGAATATTGTTAAACTAAACGCAGTATTCGCATTGATAAAATACAGTATTGATAAAATGTATTTGCATCATACAAAAATTCTGATGCCTGTTGCCTTTGCTTTAGATGTACTTGATGAATGTAACATAATAGCTCTAGTGTAAATATATATATTAAATATATTTCTCTCATGAATGTTAAATGACTATGTAAACTTAAACTTATTTGCGTGAGTCGTAAACGAAATTGAATGCTATTAAAGGGAAACGTAAAATTTCATTTTAAGAAATGAATCGTTCAATAGCTATTAATTGAAAATCTGGCAATCTGTCTTACAGATTCTATTTATAAGAATTTTGAGAATTTATTCTTTCTTCAAATGTTTCGCACTATAACGGTAAGGAGAGCGCGGAAAAATTTGATATTTTGGAAGCATTTAAATCCTACCAAGATAACGGCCTCAAGCATAAGTCCCCCTTAATTTAGGGATGGTTCTTGTATAACTGCTCCAAAGTGCTTCGTCCTCTTCCACAAATCACCAGGCCCTATCAAAAATATGTGGGATGAATTGGACCAGCATGTGCGGAAACACTCAACCCCTTCCGTCCAAGACCTGAAGAACATATTATAAGAGGAACGGATTAAGATCCCTGTTTCCTATACAAGAAAAGTTATGCAAAATATGTCAAAACGTTTAAATTACGTTACTAAATAAAAAGAATACTCTACCAAATATTAATTTTTAATAATATGTTGCTTTCTATCTTCGTATCCCTCCTTATACGAAAAAAAACCCAATATTAATGACGCTACGTTTTATGAGTTGTTGAAATTATTTAATTCTCTTGTCTATTGAAATAATGTTTTGTTTGTTTCTTCCTTTTGTATTTTAATATGTATTTCCTAGTAGTATAAAATAGTAAAATAAATTTTTATGTTTGGACAATTGACTAAGTGTAACAAACATTTATTTTTTTGTCGAGAGAAAAAACCCAATATTAATGACACTCACTGTGTATGAAAAAAACAACAAAGTTAACAATTTCTTTTGCCTAAACGGAAACGTAGTTAACAATATGTGTGTGTATTGATTGTTGATTTTTTTCTCTATAACTACATATTATATGCGTTTCGTTTCACATATGAAGGTATCTGTATGTTTGGATGCAAATTTTCAAGTAACTTTCGTTATAACAAAAAGTGTCTTCTCATTGTTGGTGTTAATCTAGTAATACTTAAAAACAATAAACTATAACTGTTAGAGTCCCAGCCATTAAAACAAAACTCTTCTTTTTTCCTGCATTGGTTTGATGTTTAAGAAAAAAAATAACATGATATGTGTTCTACTAAATTTATATTGATTTCTACATATTATAATATCAACTACGTATATGCAGGTTAAGTAACTTTATATGCCAGTCCCTCTAATAAAAATCTAATAATTCTTTTGTTTTTATTATTAAAACTCATTGTACAGCAATTATCATTAACGAAAGTGTTTATGTTTTACTAAACCGATTATAGCAAGATTTTTTTAGCTTTACGTCAGGGCCATATTGAGTTCGTTATACTAACCGATCGTTTATGATGTATTTTGGCGCTACATTTTTTTTGCGATTAAAAGTTTGCATGTTTCCAGTCTGAATGCAATTTATGTTTTTTTCAAAACATTTTTCAATAATCAAGTAAAATTGTCATCGCAATCAATCTTCATAATCGATTGTTTTAAAAAGATGGTTTCAATGTCTATCCACTGAGTTTTCAATGAGAAACTTTAGTTTCGCAGATTATGTATTCATTCGTGACTTGCTTGAGAACACTCATTATACCCACCACCGAAGAATGAGAGTATACTCGTTTTATCAAAATGTTTGCAACATCCAGAAGGAAGTTTCGTATACCCCATATTGTATACAAGTTTTTGATCAAAACAAATTGTGAATTCATTTAAACACGCGCTTGAATCCGTCTACTTGTTTTGTAATATTATCGGTAAAACACGCGAAGTTTTAGCACGCAAGTTGCCGTCAAAATAAGCTAAATCCATCAAAGGATAGGCGTACAATTCAACGTAACGTGAAACCGTATAACAATTGTAGCTAAGAAATTTTTCAAAATGAAACTTAGTGGAATCTTAGGGACTGCAGTTATCAAGAATAGTAATTGCGGGTTTCTAACGTCCATAAAGCAAAACCATATACAATTGTGTGGTTTTAAGTGAATATTAAATTTAAATTTTATTATTATTAAAATTAAATTTAAAAAATGCATGATTGAAAAGTTAAAAAGGAAGAAGGAAAATATATCAAAAAAGTGAACGTTCATTTTGTTGTTCTGATTATATGATGTCTGATGTAACACATAAAAAAGGTAAACGATGTATTGATGATATTTATGATGCCTGCTTTCTTTTTTTTTTCTTTTTAAATACAAGGAAAAAAATTGCAATGTAATCTCTTAAAAGTAAAAATCTGAATATATCTCACACAGCTTAAATACACACGCTTTTTTTTGTGCGATTCTTTTTGTGCGATTCTTTTTTGTGCGGTATGTGAATATCGACACACTGAATTTCGCCGAGAGGTTAGGTCAATCTTAACTGTGTTGGCATCACTTTTTTTGCTATCAGTGTGTATGTACACATTGCAACAGCCATTTTCATACCTATTGCATCAGCCTATTTCATTAGGCATGCTCAATGTTTTTATGCATATATTGCATCAGCCAATTTCAGCCTTGTTTAAAATTAGAAATTAAAATTTTTTTAAATGTTTCAATGTGTAATTTAATTATTTATTTTGTTTGAAAATCACTTTCTTGCTATTTCGTTAAGCTTTGACATATTTTCTAAGTGAGACTTTTTTTATGCGGTTCCTCTCTACCGCATAAAAAAAATTTTCTTTAATATGCTGTGAAAAATTATTTCTTATAGCTATTTATGAAGTTTTTGAATTTTTTTTTTTTTGTGCGGTTTTTTTTCTGCGGTCCCTATCTACCGCACAAAAACAGGTTTGACTGCATGTGAAAAAAAATATCGCCAAATGAACATAGTATTATCATAAACGACTATCTACACTACACTACAAATTTACCTACATTACAGCCAATAACTCGCCAATATACAGAGATTATAAATAAGGATTGACTGAACAAGAATATGTATTTAGTTTTAATAAGTAATTGCATAAAATTTTTTATTTGAAGAGCGGTGGGAGGAGAGAGCAGAGAGTGAAACAACTTAATTGGCTAATTTTAGTGAGGAATTACATAATTATTGCCCAAAGAAATGATGACAATTGAAGAGCAAGCAAATAGGTTGCTGCCTATTACTAGCGCCGCCACTAAATCTTGTTTTAGAAATTTCTTAGCCACTCATGCTATTTAATTCTCTCTGGTATTTTGTTCATTGCTCCAAAATTGAAGCAATAAACATTTGCAGATCCTGGTTTACAATGAAGTGAGTATGTAAAAGATTCAGCCATATCCGAATATAATTTTCTTATTTGATGTGGATACCTATAAAGGATGTAGTTCGAAACAGCGGCAACTAAATATTCAGACGCCCTAACATTTTGTTCAAAATCAGAGCTGAGAAAGACTCAGGGGTTTTTAGTGTTTCTGCTACTAATGGCTGTCACGGCGCTCTTAATAAGCAGCCATCTCATTGCTTGCTCTTTCATTCTTATTATCTGTTTGGCCAAAAATTATGTTAAACTGTTACACTGTTTCGAACTATTCCGAAACAAAAAGCTATAAATTTCTGTGATCTTATATGAATATGTGCTACGGCTTATATGGAAATGTATACGTATAAAAAAAAATCAAAAGCTAAGTACATAACAAAAATGACTTCCCACTAAAGAATTCTAAATTTTCTGTTCGTCAAATGCTTCAAAAAATTTCAGTGCCAACATTCTATGAAAAAATATGAAAAAATGTTCTACAAATAAATTTAATTAACTTACTTTATATATTATTCGTCTTATTTGTTTGCAGATATAGTTGACTTATTTCATCCAGTTCTCTATATCACATGTGCATCATTGCACATGGCGCACTATCTGATTATTTCATGAGGCTGGCTCCCTATAAAATCCTAAAATATTCTAAAATATTCTGGAATTTCTTCATACTTCTTTTTGAAATGTTTTCGCTAAGAATTGGTAAAGCAATTGGTGAACTTAAAATTTAGAACTCTTCAATATGAAATAAACGAAGGAAGAAAATAAATGATATTGGGAACGGGCCTAATAGTTGGTCTATTTTTGTGCATACATATACCATAACGCGTATCCACTTAGAAATACAAAATTCTGTATGTTTCAGCTTTATAAACGTTCGATACAGTTAAAGATGCAAATAATGAAAATGTTGATAATATAAATAGCAAATCATTCACTGCAATAGCAAATCGCCATCACCGAAGGATGAGGGCGCCATCACCCAGAAGGAAACATCAGAGATCCCATAAAGTATGTATATTCTTAATCAGCATCAAATGTTAATCGATTTAAGCACGTCCGTCTGCCCGTCTGTGCAATGTCTGTTGTAAACATTCTCCTGACCATAAAAATGAAGCTATTGAAAGTTCTTGGACGCAGGTCGGTATTGAAAATGGGTGAGATTGGTCGAAAGACACGGCCATTGCATCGCATAAACTGAGCACGCCTATATTTTTTAAACGGAATGGAAAATTGATTTTTTGTTCTTTACTCATAAACTATTGGAGATGAATCTGTAGTAATTTGAACGCACATTCTACGGGCGATGCTGTATCACCTTTACAAAATTGGAAAAAATTGACCAAGCCTCCATAATATTATGTACCAAAATTCAATTTTTTTTTAAATTCGTTTGAAAGGGGCACAAACAAGCTTCAAAAACCCCAAAGAGTATATAAATTCTGGACCAGTTTCAAATTTGGAATGCACCTTAACATGTCCATCTGTTCGTCTGTCCATCTGTCTTCCTGTGCAACTGTGCAGTATTTGCAGTAAACATTCTCCCGTCAACGAAAGTGAATATATCACCTACAAATTTGCAAAAGAATTTGGGAGGGACATAAACTTTTCATAGGACAAGCCCGTAGCACCCACACTTTTATTTGAAAAATATAAAAAATCAGCTGCGCCCACTCTATATTGTGGAGCATGAAAATATAGTTCTTTTAATCCGTTTGTCTTTTTTAGGATAACGGTGATGCGTATAAAAGATTCGGTCACGACCAAATATAATTCTCTTACTTGTTCTATCTTATCTTTGGCTCTCTGGTTCGGAAAATATTTTATTGTCAGCGAGTGCTAACAAAAACCCCTTTTCTAACGAACACTATTTCATACCATCTATTATAAGCTCTTTATGAGATGTCTTGTGTATTATCTACCTGCGTTTTTAATACAATTTTTGAGCTCGTTTACAAGATTAATAAAAAACAAATTTGTTTTGTTTTATGAGATAAATTTCTTTATAAATTCTGTGAGCTGCTATGCAACTATATCTACTATGGTCGCTATGGTTAATATGGTATTAAAAACGTCTATGCGGTATATTTTGGTTTCGATTTCTGGTCTCACTTTTATTTATTTTCAATTATCGTTTGCAATTGTAATACCAAACTGCGGGCCAGTTGCAATACTGCAACTGCATTGTGTCTCTCAGCCGTTTCTGCAAAGAAAAGGATATTAAAAACCAGTTCAGTGAATTAGAAAGTTTCATTCGTATTGAATAACGACCACCATGTTAATGTATAGAAATTCACAATATGGATATGATAACAACTCAATTAGCCCGATACAATAATATTATAAATAAAATTATTACGATATTCTACAAAATTTTTTTCTTTTTAGATTCTTTTTGTTCTTTAAAAATTATAGGCATGTATATTAGAGATATTTTCTAACTTAGACTATGAACATACAATGGAAACCCAGGTCCAACTCTATGCTTCAACACTTGCGAAGTATAGACGACAAACGCATAAGTGGGAGGCACAATAGGGCATAGCAAAATGAACTGTGCGCATCTTAAACAGAATCGGATGTATATTGTTTCTTCTTTTTTTCTGTGTAAAATTCTCTAAAAGCCATACGACGACTTTGGAGTACCAGGGTTTCTATAGCAAAGAAAAGAAAATGAAACAAGTCAAGTGCCATCCCGGGAACAATTATCGGAAATTTTCTTTCAATTTTTTTAAGACTCGTTACGTGGAAACTATATTGAAACAAAAAAACTTCAAGCAAACGCGCTCTTAAGCTAACTCAATGTAAAAACCGCTCTTTATAATATGATCAATAAACCTGCAGCTTTACATTGCTTAGTGACTGATAGCGCTCAAATCTTCCTCTGTAATAGAGAAAAAGGTCACTGTAACATATGTTAAGAACAGTTTTAAGATTGATTTTGCTATGGAATATTATTGTTGGGTCTCTATTTTGACAAACAATGATTTAACGACACCACATTGTTGATTCCGACGAAAAAGTAAATTACCACATTTTCTGATTGAACTTAAAACGTGCACTTTTGCATACCCTTTTTTTTTCGTGAAACACTTATTAGTACGCTCATTAATTTTTATCAGAATTTCCAAAATTCCAAGGAATAATTGACCTACGGCTACAGCAGCACCACATTTCAAACAACATTTCACGTATTGCTGTAATGGCACCACCTTTCTGGAAGACTAACCCCCGTCTTTGGTTTAATCAATTACAGTCAGAATTACTACCAAAGTCAGTTCTGTTGAAAACGATGTCCTTAACGCAGTAAGTCACCTCATTGAAGTCACAGTAAGTCACCCATTATAAGGTGCTCTAAAAACGCGTTATTAAGCGAATTTCAAGATTCTGAAAAAAAGCATATGCAAAAATTATTGGAAGATGTTCATCTTGGTGATAAAAAACCTTCAACATCTTAATCTGAAATGCGTTAACTATCTCCCGAAAAAGTATCAGACGATCTGGTTCAATATGTAGGTTCTAACGGTTACCGTGAACAATCATTTTATGAGCCGGCTTAGACAGCTTTGATAAACTCACGGTTATGGCAGACAAGATTTATGACCAGTTGGACCGTCGTTTTGTAAGCATAGTGCCTTAGACAAATTGCAATGAAAAGCTTTGACCCAAAATGAGTTATCCTAACGTATCGATGGAATTAAGCTCCAAGATCGCGCACGAAATCAGAACAGAAGCCGCAACTGGAATAAAATAGCATCATTTGTATCATCTGAACGATTGTGCTGATATCATTTCAAGTTTGGCATTAATCCTTACAAATATTGATCCTCAGTAAAAATCAAACGGAAATAAATCCTTCGTCCAAGCTGACTGATGGAGAAAAGTTATACATATGTCGTGCTTCTGTAGGACACAATTTTAGGTATCCAATAGACGGAGAAGCCGGTGCATCGGTAATTCCACCATCTATCCATCAAAAACGTCTAAACCAAACAAATAACTCCATTATCATTTTGCATTTAAACCTTCATTTAAGGCGACAATTGCTATAGAAATTTGTGATTGCAAATGCTCCACAACCAATTATCGATTTTGACTTTCAGGAACATTTTGGATCACTTGTTGACGTCAAAACGTGAAAACGTCTGATCGATAGCACAACAAAGTTAACCACACCTTGTTTCAAAGCAACCAAGAACAATAATTTCTATATTAAAATTTGCTTAGTTCCCGAAATTTCACCATTTCATCTTCTATTATCGGAATTTAAAGGCATTACCCTACCAGCTGTTAAACATTCAGGCACTCATCACATTCAAACAAAGGAACCTTCCGCTCATTGCAAACCGCGGAGATTACCTCCTGAAAAACTTGACATTGTACGAAGAAAATTTAACTATATGATGCAATTAAGCATATGTCATCCGTCGAAGAGCAGTTGGGCTAATCCTTTACACCTTGTTTCAAGCTCTAACAGGTAAAATGGTGTCCATGCGGTGACCTTAGAATTCTCAATAAAATTACGCCTCCGGATAGGTACAGTGGAACATATTTGCACCGTTTTTCGGCTATTTTATAATTATATAATTTACATGGCAACAGGATCTTTTCTAAAATAGATTTGGTGAACGCCTATATCTAAACCCCTGTTGAAAAAGCAGATATCCCAAAACAGCCATTATCCCACCAACAACACTTTTCGAATTTACAAGAATTACGTTTGGTTTGTGTACTGCCAAACTGCAAAAATATTTCAACGGGATGTGGATGAAGTCCTTAAAAGACCTCGAATTTTGTTATGTCTACATTGCCCATAACTTAAAGGAGCCTAAAGATTCTATGACTTAACAATAAAATTTGTAAAGTGCGTATTTAAGAAAAGTGAATTATCATTGCTAGGATATTTCAAAACATAAAAAAAATATTACCAAATCCAAAACGTGTAGAACCAATAGAAACATACGAACTTAGCTAATTTCTTAGTTCGATTCATTATGATTGAAAATTCATCAGCAGTCGAGACGCAAGGAGTTCTCCATTGTACATAACAAGGTCAAAAGAAAAACGATAAACGAAAAATGTTTGCACAGATGAACTTAGAAGACCGTTAGATTGTTGCAAAAAGTAACTTACCGACGCTTCACTTCTAGCTTGCCCGATCGACCTCTATGACTTTGAATTGACGTTTCAGATTTTCCTATGGAAGGAGTTCTACAACTATACTTTCATTATTACTTTCATTATGTTGGGTCTTCTTGGATTTTTCTCAAAAAATTTTCCGAAAACACAATCCCGACGCTTTTAATTGAAAACTACAAGCAATATATTCTGGTGTTAAGCATTTGCAGTAGTTCTTGGAAGACCGCACAGTTATCATCTACACATATCACAAACCTCTTATGTTTGCTTTCTGACAAAAATTGAACAAAGGCAGCTGCTTCAATTGGTTAACAAAGTACCGACATTAGATATGTCAAAAGAAAAATAATGTAACATCTAGTCTCAAGATAAAAAAATTTAAGGTAGAATTAGAAATTTTACTGCAATTCCCATCGCACAACCTTATTTTGAAGAAAACCCAGTTATCAAATTCATATCAATTCATTATTTGAGATTATGCCTAACTTCATATATCCTGGTTCAAAATCCTCAATTAAAATGACTACTAAAATGAACGGTTCTTGTGGGCCTCAATAAAAGCAAATATAAGAAGATAGGTTAAATTTTGCATATTCTGTCAGAAACCATGTGGGAATTAATAATAGTTTTAAGATTAATGCTAACCTAGTTAACATACTTTTAGAATGTAAAAAAGTAGAGCTTGCAGAATGTTGGCATACTTTTGAGCGGAAGTTACATTTTTCATATGTGATTACACATCTGAAATTAATTAATAAATTTGTGCAGTAAAAATTCGAGTTTCTTGCTAAAAGTAAATTGCAGTCGAGTACGTCTATGGTACGGAAAGTTTTAATTATTGTGAGTGTTTGTTACGTCACTATTTTGACAAACAACGATTTAACGACACCACTCATTTATTAAATGCATGTAGGGAATGGAATCAGGCGACTGTGATACTTCCTACACCGAACAGTGATAAGCGAAAATAGTGACTTCTCGATACTATATTTATCTATTACCCAAGCATGTTCTATATTATTGCTCATGAGCAAGTGGCAGAATTTTAGGGTTCAAATGGTAGTATTAGAAAATATGTGAAAGTAGTTATAGCTTACCCCGACATCACCATTTGAAATTAAGAGAGGGGAATTTTTCAGAAGAAAATCTTCTTTTTAGCCTTGTTGCGAAATTTCCGATACAATTCTTACATTGTTTTTCGAGATATAACTTTTTTAATATGTTGCCGTGTATAATTCAAGCACTATTTTTACTTTTTCGTAGTCCTGCGTTTATATTTTCTATTCGGAGTAATAGCGAGGTCTTTAATAAATTAATTTAAGCTCTTTTTATTAAGATTACCAACTTTTGGTTGAAAATTCAACTTTTAAATTCATATACCCGGCAATCAAACAAAAATGAAAGGTGATATAATAATTGCAAGAATGTTCGACACAAAATGTCGTGTAATTTTCGCCATTTCGCGGCAACAACCGCTGTGTGATGGCTACCTCGATTTTCGATAACTCTTGTTGCAGATTTGTTCATAATAATAGGTCGACATAGGGTCCTTTGTGTTGGAAGACTTGTTTCCTTATTCCTATTCACAAAAGTGATAGTAGGCAACTTGTAGAGAACTACAGAGGCATTGCCAAGTTGAGTGTCTTGCCTAAATTGTTTGAGCGAATTGTGGCTCAGCATATAGCCTTTTCCATGAAATCGTATATTTCTCCTCTCCAACGTGGTTTTTGAAAAGGAAGATCTACAGACACCAACTTGTTAGAGCTTACTTGTCATGTTTTCAAGGC
Organism: Glossina fuscipes; assembly: GCF_014805625.2. Taxonomy (NCBI): domain Eukaryota; kingdom Metazoa; phylum Arthropoda; class Insecta; order Diptera; family Glossinidae; genus Glossina; species Glossina fuscipes. The sequence goes on from NW_023998432.1 coordinate 6,232,908, forward strand.
TTTTTCTAGTGGCTCTCGCACAGATGTTATATACACTGATTTAAGAAAAGCATTTGATTTTGTTAACCATAGACTACTTATCTTTAAACTCCAAGCCTCTGGCTAACCTTTCTTCTAAGTGGAATGGTTAAGCTCTTATCTGCATGGTAGATCATTCTGGGTTTTATTTAACCTCATTATCTCGGATGAATTCCCCGTGACGTCTGGCGTACTTCAAGGTAGCCACTTAGGACCCATTTTATTTAATTTATACATCAATGATTTGCCCCCTGCGATTAAATTCAGCGATATCTTAATGTATGCTGATGATGTGAAACTGTTTTCTTCCTTTTCCGTAGAATCTCAATGACATCATCTTCAAAGTGATGTGAATAACTTGGTTGCATGGTGCTCTTTCAGTCTTTTGAAACTAAATCTAAATAAATGTAAGAAGCTTTCTTTCTCAAGAAGGAAGTCTTTCAGTGCTCAATATTTCATTGATTCGCACAAGTTAGAAGATGTCGATTCGTTCACAGATTTAGGCGTTCTATTTTATTATAGGTTACGTTTCAATTTGCATATTAACCTCTTGTTAAGCAAAGCTAGGTCCGCGCTTGGTTTCATAAAGAGGTGGTCCAGAGAGCTTGATGATCTTTATATTACGAAAAGGCTTTGCATGTGTTTATTTAGACCTATACTTGAGTATGCCTCTGTTGTGTGGTCTCCTTCATATAGGTGCTATGTAGATTCAATTGAATCTGTTCAAAAGCAATTCTTGCTGCTTGCCCTTAGAAATTTGGGTTGGGACCCGATTGGCCTCTTCCACCCTATGAAAATAGGTTGCTTCTGTTATCTTTACTGTCACTGGAGAAACGTAGATTTGTTCTTGGGGTTTCCTTCGTTATCATATTAATAAATGGTACAATTGACTCGCCCGCATTACTTCGTGAGATAGACTTCAATATTCCTAACGGCTTCTCTAGGCACTTTATCTTGATAAAGCATAGTCAATGCAAATATAATTACGAACTGTTTAACCCGCTCAGAGTTGTTTGCAAGAAACTAAATGACGTCTATCACTTATTCTCATTAACGGACTCTTTAAAGCCCATTAAAGCAACATTGCTTAATACGCAATTTACCTATGTCGTACTTGAACTAAATTTTAACTTTAAACAGTGATTATGAGTCGTAAATTAATTGTATTATCGGTTGCCAAGCTTATGCATGTTTGCGATGGCTTAGGGATTTACTTGTAATTTGGTCCTGTACCGGTTGTGGCTCTATGCTAGTTGTGTACATGTTTTTTTTTTTTGTTTTTCTTCTTATTTGTTTTATTATACTTATACTAAGTTTTAATATTAATTAATTTAAGAGTTTCTAGTATAAGTGCAATAAATAAATAAATAAATAAATAAAAATAAACATCTCCTAATTTGAACCACGTAGACCTGTTTTTTGGAACACATTTAATATACAAGAACAAATAAACCTTTAAATGCTGAAAAGATACAATTTTTGACATTTTATGATGAAAATTTCTCTTGAGTAAATTATTGGTAGGGAAGTAATACGTAAATAATAAAATCTTTGAGAAGTAAATTAAATTAGCTAAATTTGGACCATTTGACGCTTCGACTATCCTCCAATAGCCTTTATGAAAATTATGCATTTACGTAAAAATAATGTACAATTTTTCGTGCATTATTAACATAATGAGTTAATGGCTGTATTACACGAAGTGATATAAAGTGTCTAAGGGTCGGCCTTGCCCGACTATAACATTCCACTCATATTGAAAACCTACATATTTCTAACATCATCAGCTAACATGATTTTAATTAACAATATATGAGCCTCTTCTTCTTCTGATAAAAAAAGAAGGGCTAATTAAAAAGCAATGAATCTTTTTCTTATGAACGTGTCAAATTTACTCTAATAGCACTCGTTATCGACTTGTGTTCTGAGTAGTGCGTGTTTTGTTTTTCATCTGCGATTTTTTAATTGTTTTCGGTGTTTGTCAGTGTTTCTGTGTGTTTAACTCGTGTGTTCTCTGTGCTTTTGCAAAAACTGATTGTCGCAGATGCGATATTTGCTTTCTTTTTCTGCAAATATAATAAAAAAATCAAAAAAAACAAAAAATATAAAAGAAAAATAAAACATTGAAAACAATTGTCATTATCCTCAGCAGTCCCCAAATCTTTTCAAGTGAGTGGTTATTTCCCAATTTATTAAATAAGAGACAACCATAAGGCATAATGGCCGCGGGGCCGCCTGATATAAACTCAAATAGATTTCATTTATTAGCAGACGTATCCCCTCAACAAAAAAAAATTAAAAATTCCGAATTTCCGGTGTTGCCAACCAGTAGCATCGTTCCTATCGACAAAAATATGTTATGGTTTCTCCAACAATTTCGCAATTCAGCCCTTTCGCTATTAAAAAAGCACTGGATTGCATTACAACGCATATAGACTCTATATCGATTTTACGCGATGGAAATTTACTTGTCCTGGTTGGGAAACCGAGCGCTTGGTACAAATGTAATGTAGAACTCTACATTCCAAATCCCATCAGGTGTAAAAACTGCCAACGCCTGGGCCATACGGCAAAAAGATGCGCCAGCCCTCCATCTTGTGCTAACTGTGGTCTTCCTCCACATCCTGAAAACTGTACGCGTGGCTTCTGCTTAAATTGCAACGATCAACACACTGCGTTAGACAAACAATGCCCACGTTTTATACAAATGCGTGAAATTCTAAAAATCAAAACAGAAAATTACTGTAGCATGGGTGAAGCGCGACGCAAATACCGGGAAATTAATCCATCTGGAGGACAAAGAATTGGCAAAAGCAATTTTTACGCTGTTGTCGCCTTGCAAATAGTGCCAAATAAGCCTTTAACTCCAACTCCTTCCAACGAAAAACCTGTTCTACCATCAACCAAAAATTACATTGCCAAACCAGTTCCATTGCCCGCCAAAGATAATATTGAAAGAATCAACAGCAAATATTGAAAAAATTAAAACAACAACACATATGTCAAAATCTAATAATCTAAATCCCTCAGAATCACCAGTTCTCAACTCTACTCAACAAATTACAAGCTGTAATGAATCCAATCTTTCATCTCTCAATCAATCTTCAATTTCAAATTATTCACGTATGCCCACTCGTGGCGGTTCAAATATACGCAGACACCTAAGTACAGATTATTCTCCTGGTAAGAACAAATTATTCACGCAAAACTCTTATAGTGACATTTTGGACGGAGACGCTGACATGTCAACTTAACCTACTTTCCACTCCATGTCGCTAAAATTAAATAAAGAAACATTAAGAGACTTCTCAACAATTTTGATGAACTCCGTACACTCGTAAATGATCTCAGTTCAAACTTTATATCGCTTCAAGAGACCCATTGTAAAACCTCTTTTAATCCTATTCCACCCAAATCATATACTGGATACTTCACGAATGCTGATCAAAATTTATATTCCAAACAAGGTGGAAGGGGAAGACACCTGGTCTAGACCGCATCTCCTACCAAATGATCAGTGCGCTGTCTAATTCAAGTAAAAAGAAATTGCTGGGCCTATATAATAAGGTTTTTTTGACTGGCCATATACCCTACATGTGGAAACTGGCAGCAGTTGTTCCAATTCCAAAGTCTAAAAACGTGTCCATCACATCGGATTATCGCCCAATCTCTCTTTTATGTTGCCTCTCAAAGGTATTGGAAAAGATTATGGCATCTAGATTATCTTGGTTTCTTGACTCCAAGAACCTGATAACAAAGCAACAAGTTGGTTTCAAGCGGGTAGAAGGTGCATCGACATTTGTTACATATTGATTATTTCACAAGCAAAGCAATTTCCGAACGAAATCACGTAACAATTCTCTCAATTGATTTCGAAAAGCATTTGACAGAGTTTTGGTCTTCATGTTATTTTAAGACTCTTAAAATCATGGAATGTTGGACCCAAATTCTTCAACTACATCAAATCATTCATGTCGCATCGGCGGTTCAAAGTTAGAATCAACAATCATCTTTCGGACTCCTTTCCGCTAATGAAAGGCATTCTGCAAGGATCTCCTCTCTCTGTCATGCTTTTCCAGATCGCCTTCAACGAAATTAGCAAAATTCTTTGCCGAGTACCAAGAGTGGAACATTGTCTCTACGCGGAGATGTACACATTTTTACAAAAGAAAAAGACAACACGAAAGCAATCAACATCCTCGAATCTATTGGACGAGAGATCTCCGCATGGGCAAACTCGTCAGAGGCTAAAATTTCCATACAAAAATCTAAAAAAATGCACATTTGTCGAAAGCAGATTTGTGATGCAGGAAATCTACTAATGCATATTGTAGTGTGATCGCATACTATCGTATGCATCCACTTGAAGTGTGACAGAATTATGCGACTTCAGCATAATCCTTTTGCTAAAACAAAAATAAAATTTATGTCACACTTCACTACGGTGAGTATTGCATTTCGTAATGCAATACAATGCCGCATCCGAACAATTATAATTCTGTTTAGATAAGAATAATTTAGTGAGTGATAAGGATAATTTAGTAAACAATTACAATCTTGTTTAGATAAGAATAATTTAGTGTAAAAATTAAGTATAAATAGTGCCAAAGACAATAAAGAAATTTAGTTGTTATCAAACAATTCAACCTAGCGTTTAACTCGCTGGAAATACAAGGCGTTTAATCCGCCTGAAACATAAAGATTAGGGACCGTCTTATGCCGAGATTTATTGGCATTATAAAAGACGGAAAGACTTGGCGCACTGAAGCCGAGCAGCTTAGGGGTAAACTACGCTCCATCATTAAACAGCATTACATTCATTACACTATTAGTGGCTCACCAGCACTAAACGTACAGACGCTGCATATTCTCGGGCTCACTTTTTCCAACAATCACCGCTGGAAAGCACACTGTCTTCGGTTAAAAAATTCTATTTTAACAAGGGTGAATTTCATACAATACGTTGCTTGGAGAAGCCATGCGCATATTAACACTATTGCTTATCTTACCAAAATGCTTGTGTTAAGCAAGATTGACTATGCTTTGATAATTTATGGCAATAGCTGCAAATCTAATATCAAGATCCTTAAACCTGTCTATCACCAAGTCGTCAAAGCAAGTTGTTATGCTTTTCGGACGACGCCCATAAATAATATTATAATTGAAACTGGTCTCCCAACTTAAGAAAATAGATTTTATGAGTTAAAAGCCAAAATAGTCCCCAAGTTTCTTAATTCAAACATATCTATTCTCGGTGATGACGTGAAAAAGATTATTATTGCGAAGAAAATTCCAAAGTTACCCTCTGCAATTGACCATTGTGTGTACGTCGCAAAGGAATTGAATATTCCCTTAAAAATTTTCCGCTCTTTTGGTGTTAGACATCCATGGATTTTGAAAGACTGCTCTTTTGACATATCGCTGTCTATGCACAAAAAAAAATATACTCCAAATTACGTCTTCAGGAATCTAATAGCTGAAAAAACCCAACTATTGGAGAGTACTGGTTGGAATCTTTTATACACAGACGGCTCAAAATCTCTTGACCTGCCTCCTGCTTGTGCCGTAGTAGATGCTACAGGAGAGGTTCTTCTCAATCACATATTTTACGAAAGTACTTCAACTTTCACAACCGAAGCCAGAGCTATCCTTCACGCTGCGAACCTTGCCCATAAAAGCAAATTCAAAATCGTCATTGTTACCGACAGTTTGTCTGTATTACAAGCTATTCGGAACCCTTCGACTTCGAGATGGAGCACCATCCACAAATTAAGAAATATAATTACTACACCCGACGGAAAAATGAAAATGTTATGGGTAGCAAGTCATATCGGTTTATTGGGAAATGAGCAGGCTGATCGAGCGGCAAAGTATGCTGCTTCTGCTCCTCTAATTATGGATGATGTCATGAAAAGTTGGATCTTCAAAGATACATTGGAAGAAAAGTTAAAGTGAAAATTGCAGAAAGAAATTTACAATACCATCATCAACACTACTCTTCCATTAACCCTCAAATAATTCCACCTTTATATCTAACAAACGTTGAGAAAACCAAGATCCAAACATTTTCGAGAATTCGCCTTGGTCATAGTATCGCAACTCACCAATGGATCTTGAAGAAGTCTTCCTCCCCAATCTGCAGTTGTGGACAAACTCTCACTATAACGCACATTCTCTGCGACTGCCTTAACTTTTCCTAGAAGTATTGCATTTGGGGCGACTAACCCTTTGGACATTCTAAAATCAGCTTCAGAACCGAATACAAATTCAATATATTACTTTATTAATACTACTAAGCTCATTATCTAATGTACATTTATTTATAATAGAGCCGATAGCATGTGCTACTAGTGCTCAATGTTTTTTTTTTAGTCTAAGGATTTATTTCATTAGTCTAAAATTATAATAATAATAATTATAATAATAATAATAATAATAATAATAATAATACTCTAATAGCAAGAGTTTTGTGTTGCTTATCAATAACATCAAAAGCAAAAATGAGAAGTTTTTTCCATCAAAATTCGGTTAAGATTAGCGCATAAGCGAAGTTAGCATGTGCAAGGAGATTGGACATCCTCCAACTAAACATTTCGAAAAAGCGAGCAATAAAATTTGACTAGTATACGATATTATTCAGATGAATTTTTTCGCTTGGATTTCTGTCAGCTAGTATCTATTAAATCGTAATGAAGAAATCGTGATAGGAATAGAATTTGGGAAGGGAAAGGTTGCGCCATCAATGTGAGACCCTTCCTAATGCCTACAAATAATAAATTCTGCATTTAACGGCAACGGAAAGCCATCACGCCCTACAAATTTCCGCAACAAAGAAAATGCGAATTTATCAAGACGTAGAACTTAAATTCAGAAAGAACGTCACACAAACAAACAATACGCATCTTAAAAAATCCATCAGGAATTCAATAAGCTTGGCCAGCAAACTTATGCAAAATTCCTTTAAGTGAATAACAATAATTAAAAACTTAAAAATCATAGTCGGGTAGAGCCGCCATAAAAACTTAACCTCACTTTGCTTAACATACTTCACTTATTTTAGGAATAATATACCACAAATTATAGGTGGGGTTATTTTGTTCTAAAAATATTTTTTTGTTGTGTTTTGTTTGGTCCATTCAGTTGTGAGCTACAAGGTGAGAAAATTGGAAATCAACAAAGAAAAAATTCTGTACATTTGACAGTTTTTCTTTTATAAATGCGAAAATGCAAGCCAGGCAGCTGAAATTGTGAATGATGTTTATGGTCATCGGGACTGTAACAACCCATTACATTTAATTTTGGATTAGTCGATACCGTTCAGATATTCTTGATATTAAACACTCACTTCTCACAGGTGGGCCCGTCGTCGAAAAAGTCGACAAAATCACAGAAATGATTGAAGTTGACCGCAGTATTAGCATTCGCAGCATCACCCAGGAGCTAGAGATCGACCATAAAACAGTTTTCGACCATTTGCAGAAAGTTGAATTCAAAAAGAAAATGTTTGGATTCCACACTAATTAATACAAAAAAAAACATGATTGATCGAATTTTGCCAAAAGAAATGACACCGACCCATTTCTTAAACGGATGGTGGCTGGGGATGAGAAATGTGTCACATACGACAACATTGTGCAAAAACGACCGTGATCAAGCGACTCAAACGGTGATCAAACCAGAACTAACAGCCACGGAAGGTTTCTGGGGTATTTGGTGTGATTGGGAACGCATTGTTCGGAATCATAAGACCCAACACAAAATCGGATCTCTGACGTATTTATTCCACAAAATAAGTGGAATATAAAAAAATCTATGAAAAACATGACCATTTTGCAATCAGAAACCGTTGAATCTTTATAGCGACTGGATTGTATTACTGGTAAAATGTTGGATGATCTTTCTTCGAAATAGGTGTCCGAAATTTGTTTTAATTCAAATAAAAATAAATTTCAGAGTATATTAGCCTTTCTTAAAAGCTTTATAAGTTTTTGTGTCATCACGTAACACTGTCGACTTACCATTGAAAAACTTGATGACATCAGTAAAATCCATGCTATTCGATAATATTATGTCACGATAAGTTTCAAGAAGAGCCAAAGCCAAAAATAATACAAAATGACTGGAAGCTACATGTTTAGCAGCCCAGATCACTTCCCAAGCAGCAAAAATATCGTCGTAAATCAGTTCACGTTTAAAATCCAACAAAAACCAACGATAGCAAAAGTAGAAGTGTGTATAATCACCATTTGAATCCATCAAATCGTACATTTCTGAGTCCAATATTTGTATAAGGGATCTGTAAATAAAGTTAATTATGTTCTATTAATAACTACAGTTTATAGTGAATTTAAACAATTGTCACCACTCGACCTCATGTTAGCAAAGTGCATATCCATTGCACGGCCATTGGGAAAATTTTCAATCATTCTTTCCATTAATTTACAAAAACAACCATAGGTTAAAGCTTCATCATCGAATATAACCAGTAACGGGGCCAATAAATCGCACATGCCTTGCATATAACCTACTTCTAAATGCTCCCAGACGTAACTAGATAATCAATAATTTGTTGCTGTTCAATTTGGTTTAAATAAAATTTTCTGTTACTTACGTAGTTATTACATTTCTTAGCTTATCCAAATTCTCATTAGCAAAATACCAATAATTTCGATCACAACGTTGTACATCCTTCTCAATACGATGTAAATTTAAAGCAAAATTCTCTAAAAATTCGAACTAAAATGTAAACGTGAATTTTAGTTGAAATAAAAAAAAATCAAAAATTTAATTATACTACATATATAATATTCGGGTTAAACTTTGTACTCATGAGTTGTTTTATTTTCACTTTACCTACGCCATTTTGCGTAATACAACTCTTATATTCGACGTGAAATACAAAAAATATATCTTATTTCTAGGTAAAAGCCTACCTCAGTCCATAGATGGAAGCGGGTTCAAGACATGAGCTAATGTGGTTTAAATGAAGCAAATTTGCTTTACTTCTGAAATACTTTATGATTATTATTATTATTATTATTAAAAATTTAGCCAGAGAATAAATTCTAAAGTCTTAAAGCACTAGCATCTAAGGCTTTTGGCTTTATTACTTTTCAAAATGTCTAAATCATAGCATGATGTTAATGCCGTTAGAGATTTTATGAATAATGTATGTATCTTATAACTAGTGAAATCTTAGACACTATATTGTCTACAATCATTTTTTATACTTCTTATAGCCACTATGCTTATCTTCAATTTTGAAAATCCACTTTAATTAAACTGTTATTAACTTAGTTATCAATTTCTATTTAAACAGTATTTATTTAAAATAAATTTTGTTCACTATTAATAATTTCAAATCATTTTGTTTTGTATAGTCTATTTAAAGTCCACTTACATATTACCAGGCCTTCTTCCCGGTAACATTCACCTTAGAAGATTCTCTGTTGCTTCATCTAAAGAAGTTATTCACCTGGCCTTAAAAATAGTTGTGCCTACATCTATAGCAGGTTCTAATTGAGTATTGTTTTTTTATGCAGAAGTATAATATTGCATTACTATCTGCATTACTCTTATTGGCTATTTTCCCATTCATTCTTTAAAAGAATAAAATAATAATGAATTGCTATCAAAGGAGTCAAACCTAACGTTTTTTATTCCCGCTTTATAACTGGCAAAACCAAACCTGCTATTGCATTGTTACAATATGGTTTTACTTCAAAATAATCTTCAAAAATATTACATATCGACTAAGTAATGGATTTTCCTTAATGGAGCAGTCATCTTCGAGCCGCTAACTCTTGAGACTGCTTCAACACAAAATAATTTTTAGTTTTACATGAAACAGCATGTACGCAGCTTCTTCCGCAAGTGTTATATTCATGCGTTCTGTTAATAATTCTGTTCAAGGGGTTACGTCACACCAGCTCTCTACTCTTCTCTACTCTACTCTAAGGTTCGCTTTTACATATGTTGCCACGAGGGTGTTGACGTGCGTAATGTTCGATAGGTTTACGTTCACCTTATCCGCTGCTATTTTCCTTCAACATTTCTCCATGCTAGTGATGGGAAGATGGTCATTTGACGCAAACTTTAGGAAAATACAAAATACCCTGTTATCCGATGTACCAATAGCATTCAGCCTGAATACTATAGATACTACATCTCACACATTCACAAAAGTGTAATCTACCATTTGAACGAAGCAAAGTTTCGTGAAGAAACTCATACCGCTCTGCAAGCTCGACTCATAAAATAAACTGTTTTGTTTAGCAGTAGAGGTACCTTGTCCGTACATATCTTTCCAAATTAATACGAGTCTAAGTCTGGCTTTTTTTTTCGTTGGCTGCATTAGTGAACGTAATTTCTACCCAAAACAGATTGTTCCAACACAATTTGTGCCCTGATTTCGAAACTACAATTGGACATATTAACTGATCTGGTAACCATTTTCTTAAATACCTTTGCAACTCTAAAGAGCTAGACCAATCGACATAGTTATAAATTCGAGTAAGACAAATAACGGAAGAGTATTCAAGTAATCACCTTCTTCTCTCTTTAACCATATAAGTCGTCAACGGCTAACATCAGACAAACTGAGATGTAAAAGAATGCGGTAATTTTTCTCTTAAAAACATTAAAGGTTTTGAAAGTAAGTAACGCATTCCAGGATCAAGCTGAATGGACAATAAATGAGCGGTCGATCAAAAAGGGAGCCAACAAAAGGGGTCCCACTCGACCTAGAGAACTGTTGTCGTCCAACTAGAAGATCGGACGATTGTAAGCAATAAAAAGTTTTTAGAGATATATACAAAACTTAAATTTTAGGTAGCCTTAGATGAAGAACTTCAAAAAAGCATGGATGAAAGACCAAACGTCTAATCTCGACGATGTCTAAGTTTAATATTATCGACAAAACGTGTAATGAAGCTGACAATAAACTTAAGCCTATCAAGTTACGATGAGCAGCCAGACATACCTACAATACAGTAATTAAAAAGCCACGTGAGAAAAGCATGCCCAATAGTATACCTTGATAGGCAGGTGCAAGTTCAAGCAGTACTATACAAGCAGTATAATTTCAACAGGATAAAATATTTTTTAGCAGACATAGTGTGAAAGTGCAGGCTAAAGTTATGTTTTCGATCAAAAAGTTCCCAAAGAGAAGTCATACCGTCCGCAAATTCGGACTGTTTTCCACCGTTCAAGGAATAAATAGGCCGTGAGTATGGTGTTAATAATACACACTAAATGGATTCTTATACAAGGAAAGATCATACTTGCAAAAAGAATGATCTCCTCTAATGAAGGCATTAAATACTGGCATCTTATATACGTTTGGCAAGTTTAGGATGAAGAACTCATTAATAATATTTACGTCCAGCTCATCATACTCGACCCTATCCCTTCTCTTCTGGCGTATCTTCATCTCATATTTTTTAAGATTAAAATTTTCAAAAGAGCTGTTGCAGGCTCAAAAATTTCGCATGACTTCGCAAAAATAGTCACTTCATTTAACAATCAGAGGGGATCACATATACTGTTTGTAGAAAATTTCTCTAAGATATATGACATATAAAATGTCAAGTGAATGACGCTAACTGTGGGCCTTGTTACTCGCTAAATATTCAGAGTTTGGGATGTGATCCAAGATATGGTAAAAAATTTTGTTCAGAGCTTCAACCTAGTAGTCAACTGAATTAAAAAAGTACGTAGAACTAAAGTCAAACTCACTAACTAATAGATGCATTCGCGCTAGATTTCTTAAAATTTGTGTAGTAAAGGATCAATGCAACTCTACTGACTTTAACAGGCAGCGATAAAAAGATTAGTGAATGATGTGAAATATCAGGTACTACAGCCTGACCATGCTAGCCCAAATTAAGATTCTCGCTTAATTAGAATACAATAAAGATATTGTTCAAGCTGTTTTAATTTGCTACGGATGCTAGTGCAATTAAGTTGATCTATTTTCATTATTGATGGAGAGAGAATAGGAATACGAACCCTAAGAGGATCGTTGGTTAAGAATACTCATGTGAAGTTCGCGAGATAAGCGTGTGACGGAGTTAATAACAGAATTTGAATACGATCACAAATTTGAGATAAGTTAGAGGAAGTGAATCAACGATCATTTCGTGATCGGAAGGAATATAATTTATGATGGGCGTCATAGTCTCGGGATTTGCAGATTTTACATTGGAAGGGGAGATCGTGATTTCTGGAGTTGGTTGGCACTGGGACAGTAGACTCAGTGTTTGATCGTTTCATAGTTTGTTTAGAAGCCGGAGGAGAGCACTTAGGGAAGCTCTCAAGAGAAATTGAAATATTTGGATTACTTCGGTGTGTGTAAGTACTCTGACAACAAGATTAGACTCGCGTATTGAGACGTTCTGCTGCGTTTTTTTTCGGGCAATTTGTTTTTATGTTGGAGAAGCTTTGAAATTAGAAAGGTGATCACCCTTGCAATTAATGCATTTTTTAGCAATGCGAGGACATTTTGTAGAGCAATCATAGCTTGTGCCACAAGAAAGACAGAGTGGATTTTGGCGTGAGCATAACTTATCAGTGTGCCTGAAACGCCAACATTTGCGGCATTGTAATGTCGGCTCGACGTATGGTTTAACCGGAAAGTCAATGCCTTCCAAACAGATGTGGGTAGGCAAAACATTCCTGGAAAAACTCAAAGGAACTTTGCTCAACCGCACCCGAGTTAGAGGAATAGTCGAATTTGTAGAAGCGTATGACTTCTGTAGCTTGGCACATGCGCTTGAGTGGATTTCAACTTCGGTGGAATTAGAGGGGGTAGAAGCGACCTCACGGGTTGCACATAATTCGGACAGAATATACACGTTACAGATGTTGTCAACTGAAGTATTGGCGGCAATAGATTTTGCCGTAGCCGCATCGGAAGAGATCAAGATGATTTTTTGTTAGAGACGAAAAAAATCTCTAAGCTATGGAAATCACGATATAAATTTCGGTCATGTTCGATTATTGGCAATGCATTTTTCCTGGAATGAATAAATACATTATACTCACTTTTGGTATGGGTATAAACTCTGGCCTTGGGGATTTTCATGGAGATGGTGTGGCCCTGTGGCGAAACCATATTTCGCCAATTTAGTTTTGTAGATTCAGAGATGATCAACAGTCAAGTTATGAAATGAAATGGATTCTAAGTGTGTAGTGATGTTTTTTGAGTGAGACGAGTTCCGCAGTGTGATTGTAACGTTGTTCCTATTCCCAAATTCCACTTTTTCAGATGTTTCAGCTATTGTCTTTTTATTTGGATATAAGGAACTTTTTGTGTCAACTGCGTTGCACAAACAGTTATTTGTTTTGTTTTTGCTTTCCCATTTGAAATGACTTCATAATGACTTTTAAATTTCAATTATCGGTAAGTTATTAATGTGTTACTTTTGCACACTTTCACAAGGGTTTTTTAGAGTTCTCTTGAGTATAATATGCCAATACAAATAATAAATTCAAAAAAAAAGATGATAGGTTTATAACATATGTACACATAGCTGAGTAACTAACTAAAAGCTTACAAAAGTGTAATAATCGTGCCTCTAGCAGGACCTTGTTAAGAATTTTGAATTTACCAATTTTCCCACTTCTCTTTTACTTCCTGTGTATGAAATTTTGTTTTAAACATAATGGTGTCAAACTTTCGTTTATATATACTCGTGACCGTATGCGACCACCAATAATATTTTTTTTTTTTTTTTTTTTTAAGTTGTGTATAAACTTGGTAAGACAAGAAAAAATTTCCGCACGCCACTATGTTTATGACAGCCAAATTATTAATGTAACAAATGATTTTTTTAATTTCAACGAAATTATAAGAGGAAGGTTGTATAAAAACATTTCTAAGAAGCATATCCACAAGCGTCAAATTTCTTTCTAATTTCTAATTATGAATCAGTTGATTTATCCCAGTCTTGTGCATTAATCTGTCCAGGCTGAAAAATTAAGTGCTTTTATGGCAGTATCATATTTGTAATAATATAGACAAATTCTTCAAGACTTCAATTAAAAATAATATAGACAAATATAAGTGAACTCTCAACTGATATATTCTTCAACGACGACCAAGAATATATACTCTGCAACACGTATTTCTACGCACATTGACCGAAAGTTTAAGAAAAACAACTCTTGAAATACTTAAGTACTTGAAAGGATTGTAAATGCAAACCATTTAATTAAATCTTAAGAAACTCACACTATACACACCGCCATTGGAACTGGCCGGTGATACGCAAGCTGATTTGGGCTCTTTTAGTGCCTCAAGAGATGCTACTACAGTTATATCCTCGTTGATCGGTGAAGTCAAACTGGTTTTACGTGACGTATTTTCAGTTTGCTCATCAGTCATGCATTCTAAGGTATCATTTGACGCAGCTTGCGTTATAATCACCGCATGTGTAAGTTTTCTGTTATATGCGCTATTACCATACCGTACATCATCTACGCTATGATATTTACGGTCATTATCTTCGGGTACTCCTTCTGCATCGTCCTGTGAGATTTCTTCCGTCTCTACATTGGCGGTACTATTTATTGCATCAACAAATTCATTTCCGACAGTCTCATAAGAAGAAGTAGAAGGAGAACTTTTTATGCTTAACAAAAGCAAACCACTTTGGTCGGGGGTACACACCATTTCTAGTTCCGTTTCAGCAAAGCAATTATCTTGCAAAACTAAAGACTCCACGGGGTCAAGATTTTCAAAACTTAAAATAGCTTTTTGAAATGACCGCTCTCTTTCCGCAGAACTTACTTGTTCTTCTTTTTTAAGGTCGATGGAGCCTTTCTTATTTTTATCATTAAACGTATCTACACCATTTTCCAGGATTTCCACACTACTTTCATTCTCAAATCTTGTTCGTAATTTTTCACCATTACATGGAATGCTTGTACCATTTTCCCCTCCATCCCCACAGTTTCCAATATCGCTTACGACGTCGTCATCAAATTCTATACCTGTATCCGAAAAATCAGAATTATCGCGGTCATCAAAGACGTCATTATCCAAATCGATATTGTAATTTTGTTTTTCTGTAGACTCGCAGGTAAATTTGTTCGGCAGGCTTGAATTGTTATATTTGTTTTCTAATGATATTTTCGCTAACGCGTTGGCATTTTGCTCTTTCTCACGTTGACGAACTATAGCCTCTACAGCCAACCATTCACTCATTGTCGTTTCATAATAATGCTTAGTAATATTGTCAACTTTTGTACGCTCTTCAGTTGTCGAACCAAAGCTGAAGGGTAGTGAAAAATTGTAAAATTTGTTGACTTAACATAAAATGCTTACCTGTAATGGCCTAAAAGATACGGCCAAACTTCCTGACGTAATTCATGAACCACACCACCAAAATACACTAAACGATTTACCTCATCTTGATTAGTTATGACACCATTTTCATGCATGGTTTCCCATTTTTCTTGAGTCAAGCCAAATCCATCAGCAGCCACTAAAAGTAGGGTTTAAAAAAATTTATTAGAGTCAATATAGCAAAACACCAACAAAGTCGCATGTTCAAAAACAGGAATTTTTACAGTTTTGAAAAGCGATGTAAATATGAGACCGTGCCATCTCCGAAGACTATGTTCGATGCTCCCAATAATTCTTAGTATAATTATATAAGATTAGATAGATTTTAATGAGACTGGCCTGGTATAGTTTTACCGGTTTCAAGCTAATCAAATAATGAAGCTTTTACATCTCAACAAACTTATGATTATTTATGATGATTAAAGAACCTACCGACAGATTAGCGATCATATGAAAAGTGAAATATGGACACAAGAAAGCAGCTATGTTTTTATCAGAGATCGAACTAAATATAACATAAAATTAAAAAAAACAGCAAAAAAACAGTTCTGCAGGCTACTGCTACAAATGAATATGCTATACATGCAAAATTGCCATTTGATTAGCGGGTAAAAGAGCCTTTCCTATTTTACAAGGACATCCGAATTTATGTCGACTGAATGAATACTCAGCATAATTAATTGTAAGAAAAACTCGTTTTCATACTTTTTTCTTTAAACCATTTCATCAAATGGCTAGTCAGATAAGACGCAGTGTTTGAAATGTTAGATCTGGTTTAACGTGATCAAAACTTCAAAAGATACTTACAACTCGGTGTTATGAACCCGTGCACTAAGCCTGATAAATGAGTACGTACTGTAGACAAATGTCTACAATATGCTAACCAACCATAAAATGCTCTCGAAATAATTTGACGTCTCATTGTAGAACAAACCAATTCTATGCTGGTCGTTTGAGTTATATGTATCTAGTGAAAAAGTAATCTTTCAATCAGCTTCTTAATCACAAATATTCTTTAAAAAATGTTACCAAAGGTGTATCAGTCACACTTTGTTCCATTGATAGACTTTTACTCGAACAATCGCTGCTCCCCGTTGTTGAACAGCTGCTTAAATGTTTACGTCGTGGACTAGTACATCCCAGCTCTAAAATGGAATGTATAGCGACTAAAAGGAAGTAAAAACTTCTAATAATTTTCCAAAGGACATAGCAATTAACCGTACCGAACTCTTCATGCTGACTTTTACCAACGACCCGGAAGACATAATCAATAGGTGTTTCAACTGCGGTTTCCATTACCGACGGTAAAATTGTTCTTCTTACACTTTTTGTCCAAGGAAACATTTTCCCAGTACTTCGCTGGGACCATAGTGGTGGATCTAATTGACCATGCGGTAAAAGACCGGTCTCTAAACAACTTAAAAATGCTTGCATATGACCCCCTTCTGGAAAATTTATAGGCGGTCGTTGCACGCCGTCTTGCCCTACTAGTATTATAATACCACCTGTATCGTCGCCACGATTCTGATGGCAATGCACATAAACGATTTCGTCAACATTGATGTTTAGAGCATATGCCCAATAAATGTTCAAATCGTTAGCATCACTGTCACTGTAACCGTTCATTAGCTGATTTGGGGTCCATTTAATCGTTAGCGACTGTATGGTTTGATGAAGACTTAAATAACCGGGAAGAGGTTCGTTGAGATCCTTCTATATACGAAATTTCAAAAAGTTATATAAAATTCAAGCAATTCACTGAAATACTTACTGGTAGAACAAGGACATTGTTTTTACCATACAGTAAAGTAGTCCGGGTATTTTGATGCAGGGATTCCACATAATCTTTAGCTACAGTGGCTGGTGAACTTACTTTATATGAACTACTGCTAGTATCTTCTGAACTCGTGTGTAAGCTACGCTTAAAGTTTATCAAAGGACGATGACAAGTAGGCGGGGTACGATTGCCCGAACTTATGCGATGCCTTTGAATCTAACACAAAAGATTTAATTACAATAATTAAAAACGTCCACATCATTGTATATAACTAAGTATGCGTTCTTACCAATTCATCGGCTGGAGGATCTGACCAATAATGATCAACTGTTTTAGCTTTGGTGAATTCCAAAGCGCATGGACCTACCAGCAATGAACTTAATATAGAACCGTAATCAGTGTCAGCCACCAAAGCGTCGCGATCATAGTAACTGCTAGCATTACTAACTAAATGCTCAATTATCTTCGATAAACGTTTTTCGTACAAGGCCATCCGTATCCACAAGTATCTTTCGAGTAAAACAAGCTTTGTTAATGCCTCCATTTTCGTAAACAACAAATATCGCTTCTCAATCGGAAAGGTAGTAATACTTACTTTACACCCGTCTGTGAAGTCGATGTGCCGGACACAGCGTTGATCGTTGTTACCGAATTGCTGCTAAAACCTTTGTTTAGCAATTTTGGTTTAATAATGCTATCGCTACTCGAGCAGGAACGTTTACCCGCCACTACACAGCTTTCAGTTGTAATTTCAAAATCTAACAAGCGGCGACTTATATAATCTGCTTCCGGACAATTTTTGGAAATTTTCTGTATCAAAGCCGTCGTAGAGGAAGTTTTAAACAGACCTAAAGCTCTTCGTCGAAGACCATGACTTAAAGAAGCTTCCACAGCGCCACATAACGACGTCACGGAACTGCTCTCTTCATGCACATAATGTTTAGTTACGGCCTCTTCCATTAATTGTTTCACTTCTTTCTTCACGTTAGCTATCAAACGCTCTTTAAGTTCAGCATCTGTGGCAAGAAAACGGAAGAAAGTATTGTTAATTCGAGTGATTTCAAATTCTTTCATGTATTTATTAGTAATATTACAAATTCTACGTACATTCTCGTCAATTTCAATGTAGATCTATTTATGGACGTTAACTTCAGCATATATGTATTAAAATTTACAACAAACACTATCTGCATAGATAATAGCATAGGTATTTAGGACTTGAGCACCTATTATTTGATATTGATTAGCAAAGAAGTGGAAACCACATGCTAGTTAGGATTGTTGCCTTCAGTTGTCCATGAAAATGCTGGATCATGCTGATTTCTTAAGGGTTATAAGGAGTCTTATGATATCGTGAATGCGTAAAATTTTTGTTTGTCTTCGATAAGGAAATGTAAAATAAACTTACTTCCATAATCACTCGTAATTGTGTGAGGTGCACCAAAACTGACAACGAACTTAATGATAAAAATTTTGGTAATAATATTTGCACAGATTTCTCCCATTAGTCACATTTTAGATGACCGTGATGGGCGTCATTGGACGAACAAAACAGACCGACAACGTCTGCGTGTATAGTCCTAGGACCATCTATTCCATGTGCAAGTTTTTTTTGTTACGTTTCGAAATTTTTTTTACTTGCGGCATGACATCTATTTGCTTCACCATGATTTCTGGATTCTGGCCAAAAGTATTTCTCAGCTATTAATCAGATCGTAGCTCTACGTGCTGGATGTGTAATGGCATGCAATTTTTATGGCTCCTTTGCATCATATTTCGTATGTTAGGGTCGTCACTTCCGTTTGTTATCTTTTACACTATGCATTTCTACATTACTTTGAACCTTGATTTCGAAAACTCTGAGTAAAGAGTCCGCAATAATGTTTGATTGGCCTCTAACCTATTGAATATCATTAATAAGTTGGACAATATATTCACCATGAATTTGTTTTTCCACGGCTTTAGTTAGATCTTGAACCTTAAAGGTCTAATAGGTTTCTTGCGGTATATTTATCATGAAAAAGATTATTATAATTCTCGACCAAACTCCCTATATTTAATTTCAGACAAACAAAATTTTTTGAAGCTGAAACCAATTAACCTGATTTAATTAATTATTTGAACAAACAATATCTTTCATCTGCTGCAAAGCTATCCATTGAGATCCATTTGCGGGAAATGCAGAGATGAAGCAACTGACAAGAGAGGAGGTATGCAAATACCGGATTCAACTTAAAGTTTAGACCCTGCTTTGCTGAGATGCGATGGTGGATGTGTTCCTTTCGTAATCAATCTCCGGGCGATGAGGTACTTGACTAACTTGGAAATCTCAACGCCTAATCTTAACCTCGGCAATTCTTTAAGTAGCCTCACGTATTTTTTTGTCTATGCCTAGCCACTTAGAAGCTATCCCTTACCACTGCTAGTAAAGCGTTGCAGAGTCGGGCAATGTAATTAAAGAAAGGTGAGCCTCAGTGGTTTGTCGTACGATATGGAGGCAATTTCAGGATGAGTCAATGGGAAAGATGAGAAAGCCTTATGGCTCTTGTAAAGGGCTTAAATGGTGGGCCTATCATTTTTATCTCTGCAGAACACTTGCCCCGAAGGTACCTATACATAACCCTCATGTAGCCCATATTACACCGATATAGAGAATATCGAAAGTTTCGGACACACCTTTTCACCCATGAAAACGTAAACCTTTCGTTGTGTGCGTACTTGTGAGTTATAATCTAATTTTGGCTGAATATAACCGGTGTAAATAGTACGGTGTAAATAGTAAGTCGCTCAAGCCCTTGACTGGATCTTTAACACTTCGAAAACATGTTTTGTCCAAAGAACATCATTGTGTGTTCTGATGCCCACAACAGGAAGGGTTACCGATTCTTCTATATCGTTGTACACTTCAGTGCTGCTACGCGTACTGATGGAACAAAAGGGATGGAACAAAGCGCTGTTGTCGATAGCGTTTTCGCGGACAATATTGTCGTTGGGTGAAATAGTTGCCTTCGCTTAATGTCAGTCATCAGCTCCAATATCTACTTTAGGTTTGTTTGTCCGCACTATTCTGAAAAGTCTTTATGTAGGAAAAAATTGCAATTTTTAAAACTTCTCCGCAATAGAGCTAAGAAGTAATATTTCGGTACTCTATATTGTTGTGAAAGCTTTAGATCGGCTGGCGTAATCTTTTGATCCCTCTCAAATATAGTCGTTTCTACGGAGTCTT
Source organism: Glossina fuscipes (assembly GCF_014805625.2). Lineage (NCBI taxonomy): Eukaryota > Metazoa > Arthropoda > Insecta > Diptera > Glossinidae > Glossina > Glossina fuscipes. The sequence continues at coordinate 6,253,278 of NW_023998432.1, forward strand.
TACACGACAATAAAAACTTCGAATTTTCATATTAAAAACTGGCTCATAATAACACATTGACAAAGAAGTCGACCTTACCGAATTTGGACTACGTAGGTCTATTTGTTAAATATCAGTTATAAGCATTCTTATGAAACGTAATTGTTAATTGTTTGGTGATGAAAAATTGTTCAGATAGTAATTAAATAAAAAAACTATGTCGACCTAATTTGAGCCAGATGGCTCTTTTCCTTGGCTCTGTTCTATACAAGATATCTCACGACTACTATGCCCTTCGGAAACAGGCTTAATTTTTTTTAATGTTTTATGATGAAAATTAATTCATAGTAGCCTCTCTGCAACAAACTGAAATAGTAAATATTTGTGTATTCTATGTGAAAATTAGATTGGGAGGTATAAAGGTCCGGCCATGCCTAAATATAATTTTCTTCTCGCTAAGGAACCCTTTTTTGCACCAATTTTCTAATTTTGTCTATATCTCACGTAATTTTGTATTGAAGTTTTGTTGTACAGAAGTTTTATAATAATATTGTTTTGGATAATAATATATTAAAGCTACCTTATTTTTAATAATTGTTTGAATTGGGCACCTATTCCGCAAGAAAAATGATTGATTATTATGCGTTTCCCGCCAGTTTTTTGACCTTCGCATTCCATTAAGCATAATTTTGTTTGCTTTTCTCTGTCTTCAAAATATGCTGGCCGACCTGCAGACGCAGTCTTAGGTCCAACGGAAGGATTACGTTCGGTTGCGTTTCGGAAATCAAAGAGGAACTCACGACATTGTCTGAATATTTGAAAAAATTAAAACAATAATCAATTAGTTCCGCTACTTGGAGCACTCAGCGTCCCCTTAAATTTGTAAAAGACCAACTAGCAGCGTAGATGGCGTTCCTTCACCTCCATCCCAGTTTGGTCGCTACTCTCCCGTTCCGTCCACGATAGAGTTTGTGCGCTAGTTGTACAAGCAAGTAAAATCACTCCCTCTAACCTTTCCGCGGCTAAAGATTCTCAATCCCGAATTCTTAATGCATCTACCACGAATGACGCCCAATTGACAGCTGTACTGCCACGGAAAGCAATATGTGCGTCAAGACTGTCGCCGAACACCACATGTGATAACATAGACAGATTACCTTGCCGCAAAATTCCCATCCGTCAATTTAAATCGTAATTAATCATTATGTCCGCATGGATCCTTAGTAAAAGAATTTATTCCTCGTGATAAATCCCAAAAATTTTTCTTTTTTTTATATATACATATCAGCTGTGCTTCCATCGTACTCATTTGAATTTCCTTCTCCTGTCGATGTTGGACTTATTGCCACTAGGCGAAAATTCCTGATAAACAGTTATATGTAATTTGTTCCCATCAGATATTTTTATTTACTTACTGATATGGTCAGAGTCTTGGGGAATTTTAATTTTCCAGGTTGTATGGCATCCTCTTCAAGATCTGATAGATCTACTTTATACAAATGTATTCCTAATTCTAATATCGGACAGTCAAATCTTTGCTTTGTCAATTTTCCTGAAATAGTTGAAAATCGTTGTCCACCTTTTAGTTTACCCGAGAATCCTTATTATCCAGCAATTAGTGTATTCTTTCACTACAAGCAGAGTGGCGTTGAGTCATTACTATATGTTAAATCCCACTTCCTCAAATATGCAATGTGATTTCAATAAAGCTAATAATTTATTGATTAAATTTCATATCGCACACATGAAACTCTATTTATTTGCTCAGAATAGAGAAGCCTTGATATTCCTGTATTGTAATGAATTAAACCTAGCTATTTCTGCATCCATTCCAATTAGACAATCCCCTTTCGAAGTATTTGACCACCACGGTTCAAAAAACTAGTTGATTACTATAAAAATAAAAAAATTGAATTTTTCAAAAAATGTATGACAAGTGGCTGTGACTACTTCTACTACTTATTGCAGGTATTTTCAAATTAAAAAATTTTCACTTCTTTTTAATACTACAAAATTTTTATAAATATCCATACAGTCCATCTATCCTTTTTTAATAGCTCCGATTCCTCCGATGATATTGCAAATTTGAATCTCTTTTTTAAATATTTCCGACAACATTTTTCTACCGCTGACTTCGGTCTAACTATCCATACCAAATCATAAACTCGATTTCGATTCCAAATTTGGTCATCTCAGAAAACGATTTATTACAAGGTTTCAGGTCGCTAAAATATAGTTTGGCAAATATGGAAACTGGCATCTCGTTAAGCACTGAGTGGCATTGACAAGATGAGTGTCTTACTTAAATTATTTGAACCAAATATTATTCAACAATTAGCTTTCGCCATCAAATGTTCTATTTCTCCACTTCACCATGATTTGCTAAAAGGAACTGTTACTATCCTTTTATAGTTTACTTGACATATCTTCAAGGCATTTTCCAATGTCCTGCGCGTCGACATCGTGTACCCTGATTTCCGCAAAGCTGTTTACCTAGTTAGCCATAAATTATTGATCTTCGAACTACAGGCTTCATGTTTTCCTGCATATTCATTGAAATGCATAATCATGCAGGATTCTGTTTCTCTTTATTGCCTCTAATGAATTTCCCGTGACGTCAGGTGTCCTTCAAGGCAGCCATTTAGAACCTCTATCTACTCATCGTATACAGCAGTTCCCGCATCTCTTTTAATCTGGCTTAAGTAATTTGGTTATATGATGCTCATTAAATTTTAAGAAATTAAGCCTATCAAAATACAAGACGATTTCATTCTCGAGAAGTAATTCATTCACTACTGAGTGTTTTATCGAATCGCAAATATAGAAAAGTGTAAATTCTTTCATAGATTTAGGGATTCTATTCGACCAAACACTACGTTATAATTTGCACACGGAACATTATTTAAATAAAGATTAATAAAGGCTAGATTTTATTAAAGTGTGGTCCAAATAGTTAGATGATCCTTTCGTTATAATAGGGCTATACATGAGTTAAGTTTTTTTGAAAGTTTTCAAAAATAGTTCCTACTCTTTGCCTTTAAAAAGTTGGACTGAGACTACCTTATCTCAATGCCTGTTTATACAAATACACATCTTCTCGGAAACGTAGACTTAATCGTAGTCTTTCCTTCTTCGATAAGCTAATAAATGATACGTGTTCATGCATAAATATGCCTATATGCACGGTTCATTTCTTCCTTTCGTTAGTTTCGTTTGCCGTTGTGTGTATATCCACGCGTGTATGGTAGTCATGCTATGAGTATGAAATTTTGCTTTATTTGCTTATACATTAAAAAAGTTTGTAAACAGCGACAAGCGATATTGTTCGTGTCAGCATATTTTGTGTAAGTGAAGATGATCCTATCATACTCTGTTGACATGGACAAACAATTCATGATGGCCATCGTTCTCACGCCCTGATATATGAAACATATATAGTTTATAAGATAATCATTTTAATATATAAGCGACTGTCTTCGATTTAATAAAGCAGATGAAATTATCACTTCGAATCAAAATCACGTCTTTAATTCTTTATCACGGAGTTAAAGTGCCTGAAAGCCATTTCTATAATTAAAAAATCCTCAACAATTAACACAAGTTCATGTGTTTGTGTTAGTCGCTAGCCAGAGGATTAACCACTACTATTGGCTCGCCAGCATCATTAGATAAAATACGACGTTCTTAACCGTTTCTCTAGGAACTTTATTTTTTCTATTTATTTCTATTTATCCAACGTAGATGTAATTATGGGCTTTTTAACCCGTTTAGGATTTGCCAAAATTTAAAAGGTATCTATCGTTTTACCTCAATATCGGATTCTTTAAATATTATTAATTCCACACTCCTTAATAAGCACGCTCTGCCCATGTCCTGTCGAAATTTATTTTCGATCTTTATATCTTCGTATAATTCGCGGATTTAATTGGATATGTTCGCCGTTATCGATTACCAAGCTTTTGCATGTTCTGGGGGGTTTGTCTTACGGATTCACTCCTAATTCGAAGCTACGCCAACTGCGAGTGTAGCTCCGTACTAGATGTGTACATGAATTTATTTCTTTTTTTCTCTTATTTGTTTGTACATGAATTTCCTTTCTGTATTTGTTCTTCATCGTTTCTTCTCTATTTTTGATTATATACTTTGTAGTTTAGTTTTAATACTCAGCAAACTATTTATTTCTAAAAATCAATCGAATTCGGCTGTTAATTTATTTTTGCTGAATACCAAATATAAATAACAAATAATTAAAATAAAAAAAATCTCTTCCCAAATCTCGTCAGATGTTTAAAAATTCAGTGTTCTATGTCGAAGTTTGCTTCTTTTTGATCATCTTGTCACGCTTGCTGTACATTCACTTGAAAAAATATTTAAGTGACCTAACAGAGTGAATGTTCCGTCTTTACAAAACTGGATAAAGGCTTGTCAAATACAACCTTTCAAAAACGTCAAAAAAATCTCTTCCCAAATCTCGTCAGATATTTAAAAATTAAGTGTTCCATGTCGAGGCTTGTTTCTGTTGTCACCTTTGCTGTACATTCACTTAAAAAAATGTTTGATTGACTGATGTTAGTTATAGTTATTATTTGAACAAACACCGAACAGAGTGATTGTTCCATCTTTACAAAATAGGATAGATAGATAGAAGCTTGTCAAATACAACCTTTCAAAATCGTTAGCTTTGCTTTCAATTCTAGCTTTAATAACTTCTTTTATGAACAATGTACAATGGGCTCATCCGAAATAGCTTCTGATAGCAAGTAAGATACAACTAGTCATTGTCCTAACCGAGTGAAATGATCCTGATAGTACTTGCTATTCCTTCACATACTTATAAGAACTATGTAAAACGAAAACGAATTAACTAAACGCCTTAGAAGATTCTAATTCGCATTATGAAAAAAAACTTGAGAAAAACAGGAAATAAGCAGACAACAAAAAATGACAACGGCAACAACCACAACAGGACCTTGACTTTAACAACATCAATACAGTCTTTATAAAGTTTATAAGATCCATACTAAAATACAACTGAATAAAGAAGATAATATTAGCAAACATCTGCACACTATAGGTGGACAATCGTACATATACGTACACATATCATAACGGTCCGTACTACTACTATTAACAGCAAAGACCAATTTCTTTTCATAACTTTGTTATATTATTTTATGATTTAATTTATTTGTTTTACTTGTTTTGTTTGTTGATTTACTGCATTAATTTTACTTTCATGTTTTATTTTAAACAGCTAAAAACGTAGATTGTGTTTATCTTTGCTTATCACGAAGACTTGCTTATATATTTGCGTCTATGGTCAGACAACACAATAAAGTTCGTATTCATTCTGAGTTGGGATACGTAGCAAAATCGCTTTAGCCTTTTGTCTTAAACAGTTAGTCAATTGACCACTATTATAACTATTCGATCACTATTACAAACTTTCTTTAGAAAAGCAAACTTAACCGATGTTTAAGTCCTTTGCGATGCTCGTCTCTTGACCGGAAAAACCAAGTGAGTCGCTTTTTAGTTCCCGTTATAATTAACAAACATCTTCTGGACTTTAGGTGCATATATCTGTTATGCGTTACTTGAGTTATATTATTATTATTATTATTATTAATTTCGCCAGAGAAATAAATTCTAAGTCTAAACTCTTAAAAGCACTAGCATCTAAGGCTATCGGCTTTTATTAAAAACTCTACCGCACTTGAGATTCGAACCCACGACCATTGACTTGCTAGTCGAGATTCCTCGCCTTCGGCTACTCAGGGGGATTACTTGAGTTATAATTTTTATCCTATGCTAATATCTTTTCTGGTATTTAATGTCAACTGTGCTACATATTCTTTAAATGTGTCTACTATGCACTTTTTATTTGCCATGTTACAATTACAACAAAATTACGATTTCATAGCATGTTACATTACAGAATTAAAAAAGTACAAGGCCAAAAAGAGAACGAATAATAAGAAAAGATGCGCTCTAAAGGCTTAACATATGTTGACACTATGAACGCTGTTATACACACACATATGCGCGCGAACATATGTCAATTATAAAAGAGTAAAAGAATGGAACACTTAATATTTTGCGTCATTAAAGAAAAAAAAAAACAGAACGGCATAGCACAAAAATAAAGACACTACGTAGGCAGAAGCAAATATAATAATAACTTACCTCCATCACATCCCCCGAAGCTATGCAACATATTCATATTAAATTTATGTCACAAGCAAAGCACAATGAAAATTACTGCAAATAAAATAAAATTTGTCTTGTAAACGGTTTTTGCTTACTATTGTTCTTTTTGTAGTAAACAATGCTGCGGAAAGACCAAAACTTAAACCGAAAGAGAATTATTTTAAATAAAAACGTTGTCAGAGTACTGCGGTACCAAATTACTGTGAGAGAAAATCACCAGACAACTAACTAAAGTTTGAACATTACAACGCTTCTTTTCTCTGTCTTCATATCGGGTAGAATAAGGACAAAACGAATGTAGTTCACGCAGTCTCGAATGAACATTTTTGTCAATGAAAAATTTAATATACCACTAGCCTTCAGTGGTAACTATAAACAAGCTATTTTATATACGCATACTACGACTGAAAACACCCTTGGAAAATAATATTAGTGTAGTAAATGTTAAGTACTAGAAAATTTAGATAACGCTGCTAAGCTGTTTTGTACTTTGGTGCGCTAATTAATTTTTTACTTGACTTCGGTACTCGGTAGAAAAACAGACCTTTAAGCGTTTTATTTCCGAGATCAAACCTAGATTTCCTGTCTGAGTTTTATTTACACTTATATATACATTGCAAGAAATGCTTTCAGGGCAAGTGCAGATGTTAGCTGACCGCTAACTGCTAAATACAATTGGAGATAATGGTTACAGATTATGAAACTTCGTAAATAAAATCTTCCTTTTTTCATTCTATTGTTGTAAAGCATAAATCTAGCAGCGTGAAGGGTGGGTACATTTTGTGTTATGCTTTTTTTTCTGGGTTTTTTATGATGGAACGTCTAATACGTTATGCAGCATCTGGTAGACAAATGAAACTCTAATTATCTCAAAGCTTCAAAGGGATATTCACAAGAAATGTATTGTGAAGCGTAGAATTCAAATTGTTGTATTGTAATATTGCAGGCTGCTCATTAACAAGCTACCGAACTTATCATAATTTGTTAAATACTGAAACAAAACCTTCGAGCTTTTTCTTTTCTTTGAAGTTGTCAAATTATGAATAACGCAATGTGAAAATAAAAACAAGAACTAAAGAGCTAATAAAGAGAGGATCCTTCGTAGGAAGGTTCTTTTAATTCCAAAACTCTAGATACACTTTTATATATTATATATAATACGAAGGAAACATTTTATGTACATACGTATTTATTTTAATACCAATTGTAGTGATTTTCATGGGTTTCATAACGATATCGATTAATCATGTATCTTTGTTTTGTTATTGTGATTTTATGGCGACTTTATTTTCTATTGTAAATTGAATGCCCACATCAACATTTTTACATTATCGCAAAACCTTGTTACCCCTAAAAGATTCAATCTTGATTGTATGCAAATTGTTTGTCCACCAAATTTTATGCCAAAGGATTCAAGGAGACATTCTGTTTGAAATTTTTCTGAACAAACATATGTTCAAATTTGTCCGAGACTAAAACGGGGAACTATCTAAATTCAGACCATATTCACAGTGCAGCTATTTTTCAATTTTAGTAGCTTTAGTCGTTCCGATTTGCCCATCCTGTTCACACATTATTTGACCAAATATGTATGCAGCTCTAAAAAATATCTGAGCAATAGCTTTTCGGAAATATCTGAACGGTGTTGAAAGTTATAGAAAGAAATATGAACAGATTGTGGATTTTTTTATTTTTTTGAGTAGGGTTCAGGTTTTCATTTATTGTGGGCACGGGCAATCAGGGAATGCTTATGCAAAATTTAATCTTCCTATTTTCATTTTTGTGACTGGGACAATTCCTCATAAAAGTGGGTGAAACTCTTGGTTAGCAGACCACAAAAGAAAAAGTTGATTACAGATAGTTAAAGGTCTTCTTATGTAAATAAAAGTTACCGAAAATATTTGGAACGTTACAGGCCTTATAACCATTTTTTTCGTACCTTGGCAAGTATAAAATTGACCACCAAATACAATCATTAACATCATTGACGCATTCAATTCTCTCCATATCTCAGTTTACTTCAATAGGAAAACGCCTACTTGTATATACTTTCAGTCTAATTAAAGTGAGAAATGTAGCAGGCTAGATATAGCAGCGGTCTAGAAAACAATCTCAAGGGAGAACTTTAAATAGATGAATTCCGAAAGGCATTAAAATCTACAGAAATCAATTTTAGAAGTCCATGGAAAAAGTTCGCACCAATTGTGAGAAAAATTGAACATAATTCCAATTTTAAAACATAGCAATAACTTTTTCGATTCTTAAAAAAGAAAATGTGGTGTGCTGCGTGAAATTTTCAATCAAAATCATTTTCTCTTAGCGACATTTCCGACGTCGAGGAAGTGTCACTTACTATTAGCCAGGTAGTTTCAACCTCTCGCTATTGACGCCTCTTCGAATTGCTTTATTTTGGCAAAAAATTTCTTCTCTATTACAGTATCCCAGAAAAGTAGTAAGTCTTCGGAAAAAGATGGCAGTAACAATTTATGTAAATCTTTATCTGTTCTTTTTGCTCTCTTACTCCATTACAACTATTGACGTTTTTGTTGCGGTATCTTTACTGCTATTTGTTTTATTTTTATATAAGTTGTGAAAATAAGAAAACGTTTCTTAGGTAGTCATAATTTGTAACAATTTAAATATAACTATATTTGCTTTCTCACTTTCCAAAGGAGAGATGTGAGCGTTAGACGGGAACATTGGCGTAAACAAAAGCCTGATTGGATGGGAGTCATTTTCACCCAACGTAGACTGATAAGCTGGTGGAATGTTCTTTGAGAGTATTAGTTGGGTTTTCGTCCAAGATGTCTAGGAATTCATAATCTTCGAACTTTTTCATAAGCCGTTCTTTGTCATCGACATCAAAATCACCACTTTTAAATCGTTCAAGCCAAAACCAACAATTGTGATATGATGGAGGAGCATAACCACAAGCTTCTAAAAGTGTTTGATGAGCTTCGGCAACAGGTTTCTTCAAATCAAACTCCAAAAGTGATGAATATTGAAAATGAAATTTTGAGCGTCACACGATTATCATCTCTATGGGTTAAATAACTCAATAAAACTAAACAGAAAATTGTTACTTTATGTAGAGAAAAGCTTAGATCATCAAATTAAACCGTTGTGTACATTGATACTTCGCATACTTTGTCTAAATAATTTCAAATTGTAAAATGAATTCTTTATTTTTTCTTGTGTTCTTCATACAAAAACATATGATTGAGCAATTCCCACAACGTCTCCTGAAACTCGGCAAAGTTTAAGTCCCATCACGATAATGGGAATAACGCAACAGTATATTAGACCTTAGGGCTAAAAATTAAAATATTTGATTTCTGTATAGGACATTCTTATTGTTAAAATGCGAATTAGTGTTGATCAATCCAAACCAACATATATTTGTCACTTCTTTTGCCTGCTTCTGCTTTCAATCACTCAGAACTTCAAGGAAACGCGAAGCTAACTAAACAAGTCATATACATTGATTTAGTCGACTAACTGTCATGCCAAAATTTTATTGCGTATTTATAGAACAATTCAAACTAATAGCAGAGATATGTTCCTGTGGGAAATAATAAATTTATGCTTAAACTAACAAAATGCATGCATGCACTTATTTTACATACACGTATGCAATGTTAAAATCACTTAACAAACTGAAAAAAATTACTTAGATTACAATTGCTGACCAATGTAATTTGATGGCTTGTTTATTTTTGCATATACTCTTTTTGTTTTCTTTTTTTTTTAATGAAATTAAAGATTAGGTGTAGCAGCATATTACTCAAATATGATGATGAATTGATGTTTTTAATGTTGCATACACTTATGTATGTACAAGTGATGACGATATTACATATATTTCATGATGATAGGAGAAGCAATAGATATAATCATGTTTAAGGAGATTACGTAAAGAGTATTTAGAAAAATTATTTTTGAAATATATTAAAAAATGCAGCTCAAGGGACGTATATAATTTAAGGGATTCTGCAGCACTGCAAACTTGAATTTAAAAAAAGTAGCTTAAACTACATAATTGCAACTGAACAAATACTTCGAATATTTTGAAAAAACTAAGTTTTGCGTGATGAACAAATATTTAAATTAAAAAATTCCTTTTTCAGCCAAAGAGGGAGGAATCTCTTGTTGTTAACTTATCGCAAATATATATTAAGTATTTCTCTTAGAGTTTTTTTCTTAAAGATATTGTAAGAAATAGGAATGAAAATATTTGTACTTATGTTGCCTGCCATTGTCAAAAATCTTGTTTCAAGAAAAATTACTTATATTATAGATATGTTTTCTTCAAACTTCTTGTTTTATTTATTTTAAGCATCTGCCTGCAACCAGGAAAATGCCTTTCCTTGTACACATAATTTGCCCCCGGAGATTTTTTTACATTTTTAAGTGCTGCGATATCATTGAAGGAATCGCGACGGAACGTACAAAACGATATTCGAACAGCATCAACAGCTTCCTCCTAAACATTTAATTACCTAGCAGAAGCATTGAAAAGTTTCGACAACTTTTTGCCTCTCTTCAGTGATCATTTTGATGAAGCTTGTAAAGTCAGAAGGATGATGTGAATTTAATTTGGCCCCGGCCTAGCTCAGATGATTTCACAAAAATTAAAATATCAAAAAAGTAGTAAAAAAGTGCCTACACTCTGATCAACCTACCATCACTCACAATATTTAGCACTTAGTTACCTTACTCTAACATGACAGTTATTCTCTTAAAAATTTAAACAGCTTGGTTCGAAAACAAGTAAGAAAGTTATATTCGGCGGGGGCGACATCTTGCGTACCCACCACCACACTTTTCGTTTTCCATTCTCCAAATTTTTTATTTATTTATTATCCATATCGCTGGTATTATTAAGACAGAATTTATCGTGGTGTCTACCGTATTTATTTTAAAGTTAACCCATTTTTAGGTGGATAATATATTTTCATTTGAGGAATATGCAAAATAGTTTTAAACATTCTGTCTTGTTTATCTTATAACATAAATAAGCATAAAATCTTAAAAAAGCGAAAAAAAATAAAATTTTATTACTGTTAACTTTGTGTGGGCATAGCCGATTGGTTCCATTTTTATATGTACGGAGTAAAGTGTTCCGTAAAGTAAATGTGGAAAACTTCAACCTTCTAACTTTAATAATTTTTGAGTAACGAGCAAAAATATAAAAATTTTGTTTAAAAAAAACTGGTTTGTGTTCAGTTTACGCTCCACTGCATGTTTACGCTCTAATCAACTTGTCCCATTTTAATACCAATCTGCGTGCAGAAACTTCCAATGTTTTTATCAAATTTAAAATCGATTTCTTCATTTTTGCGACCAGGAGAGTGCTAACAACACACACCACACAGACACACAGGAGGGCAGACATGGCTAAATCAACTCACAATTTCTACTAATACTTTATAGCGTCTCTGAAGCTTCCTTTTGGATGTTACATAAATTCTGGAAAAAACAAAATGATGAATAAGTCATCCTTCGGTGTTGGGTATAAAAAGAAGAAAATTAAACTTACCTTATCCTTCTGCATAAGCAAATGCGGTGTAAGATACGGACACTTTCCCCATGTACAAACTATGCTTATTTTCTGTTCTGACATGAATTTTCTCAGTAAACGATTTTTCTTAGTCCTTTCTTTATAATATAAAAATTAAATGAAGAATTCGACAAGCTCAAGCTATGTGTGATTACATATTTCCATCATATTTTATACGTACCCTTCTACCGCCCACTTATTTTGTTGATAATTTTTGTTAATTCTGGTAAGTGTATAAATTTCACAGTTCTTATTTTTATATAATATTTGGTAAGTACAAGCGTATTTATTTACTTTTAATTTTTTTGCTCTTTACTTATTTTGCTCAAACTGTACCTTCTTCGCAGTTTTAATGGTTAAATGTTTTTAATGTTCCTTTTTTTAACCGCTTCCAAAAAACTAAAGATTATATAAAAGTAAGTGTAGCCGACTTTGCTTGATTTCTGTGTCATTTACATTTTGAATACATATTTGCCATATTCTTTGCACGATTTTCAATAGCAACAAAGACCGCCAAGTAACCACTGTGTCTTAAACAGTTTCTTTTTGGCAACCAACAATATTTGATAGCTTAATACTTATTTTAAAGGAACACTAATCACCAAACATGGCATTCCGGAATTGAATTAGCAGGTTCTCTCGCTATGTGTACTTTTTGATTTTTTGCAGTCAAACTGACAAGAGTTTAATTTCCTTAATATAAACCTTAAGGTTTTAAATATATTAAGCAAACCATTTCTTCTTATGACGCACATGACTGAAAAAACTTCTTCGCAAAGGCAAAGATGTTAGTCTTTATCGAGCCACACTCAGACTGACTTGTTTGTCTCTCGTCAAATTGAACCAAACCCATTCTTATAGTACACAGATAGAAATCGTATCCGGAAAAGAAAAACCTTTTCGTCTAAAAGTTTGCAGTAGCTTCTCCCCTAAATCTATTTACAGTCGCAAACTTTAAAGCTCGCTTTAAAAACAAAGTTGAAGAATGTGTTAATAATATTAATATAATTCTGTATAGTTTTAGACCGCAGCGTTTAACATATCATCAAATTAAACACATCGTTTAAATATTAATAAAAAATAAATTGAACAACTATTCTACTGAGGGTCTCTTTATTGATTTCAAGAAAGTTTTCGCTTCTGTTTGGCAACAACTATATCTACCTAACATTTCTGCACATTTTCTTAAACTAGTAAAACGCTTATTTAAATGGAACCTTTGATGTAGATAATCTGCAAGGACAATCCGCCTTAGTAGCCGAGTAGGCAAGAGTGCCGACAAGCAATTCTCAATGGTCGTGGGTTCAAATCTTAAGGGCGGTAGAATTTTTAGTAAAACCGAAGACCTTAGATGCTAGCGCTTTAAGAGTTTAGTCTAAGAATTTATTCTCTGTCTAAATTTATAATAATAACAATAATAACCTGCAAGAACAATTACTTTGGATGGTTTATAATGTTCGGTTCTATTTTATTACTTGTTCACCTCCCATTTTAAGGTTCCTAAGAATGTTGAGACTGCCTTTAAAAATGATGACGATATTTTCATTTGCAATAATAAATCCTCAAACGCTATTATCAAGAGGCTTTACCCAGGTTCGAATCACTTCTCTAAGGCAAAAATTAAAATAAATTATTTAAAAATATTAAAAAAATATTTTTTAAAATTATACTTTTACATACCGAGAGCGGAAAAGAAGATACGATCCCAGGAAGATGGGAAAGTTTCGAAATATTTGTGCAGCTCTTCACAAAATTTGCGTGCACTGTACATTGCCAAATCCTGAGATTCACGATTTAACTTCTGCAGCTCCCGTATTGTGACAACAATGTAGACTTAAGGGTAAGGCGTATAAGTGAAGAAATAAGAACCAGCTTATCTTCTACTCATTCAAACTCAACGGTAATAAGATATATAAATAAAAATACAACAAATAAATCCCTTTTATGAAAAGTAAAAGTTTGGATTTTATTTTCAGAAACTGATTAAAAAGAAAAAATCTCATTTTAAAACATTACAAAAATTAAATGAAAATAAAACGAAAATGAGTCAACTTAATCTAAGTCTTTCCTTTCGCATTCACGCGGTCGAATTAAAGCGTTCTTTTAGTTGGCTAGCTATAATTTCCTGCAATGAAACGACTTAAAATCATCTTTATTTTTCGGTGCCGGCTACACCATCCGCTCGTTATATCGTTGGCCACTCTCAACGTGCTCCCTAAGAAAATCGAAGATATAAAAACTCAGAAAATTTCCACCCTTTATTGTCTTTTGATCATAGAATAAATAACTGGCAAAGAATAGTTATTTTAATTAATAATAATCTGGATATAATGGCTTAGGGGTTCATTTGCAATTTGGTCCTGTACCGGTTGTAAGTGTGCTCCTATGCTGATAGTGTACATGCTTTTTTTTCATTTTTCTTTTTCTTTTTTTTTCTTCTTATTTGTTTTATTATGCTTATACTCAACTTTCTTGTTAATTAATATTAGTTTTGCATTAAGAGCCTATTGAACTCGACTGTTATTTGTTTAGTTGAGTTTCTAGTATAACTGGAATAAAATAAATAAATAAATAAATAAATTTAAAAAAAAAAAAAACAATGCAACTGCTTAGTTCCAATTTTTAATTGGTTTTTGTTTCTTCTTTATTCTGTTAAAAGTGCTTAATATTTCACTTCACATTATTTCGTCAAAAATTTTATATCATATTGTTTTTATTTCCGTTTGTATGGTTTTGTTATTATTTGTATCATTGTACCCCTCATTTTCTCGTCATCTTTTCGAAGCAAATTTTGAACGGAAAAAGCCATACGTAACTCTCAACCAAATTATTCTCAAGTTACGCCTTTCAAATGAGAACTAATTAACTATAAGATACATAATTAGTGCCCATAACGCAAGCATTGTGCTTCACTTTTAAGTCAAGCGAACTTTGTGCATAAAACTTTAAAACAATTTAAAAACAAAAAAGCTGGAGAAAAAATCTCGGAACCATAGTGAGCAAAAATTAATAAACCCGACTAACCCATTTTTTTCGTTTCTTTTGTCCCTGAAAGAAATCTCTCTAATAGTTTACGATAAATTGAAATTAAAGCATAACTGAACTGCAGTTGAGTTTGCAAAGGTAAATTTAGTTTTAATCCTTTCTACGAATTTGGTAATCTTTTTGTACAGATCTAAACAAAAAAAAATTATATATTAAATTACATCGAGAAATGATCAACAAGAATCAGCCTCACGCATTATGAAGTGTCGACTGATCAATCGCTATTGCTTAGTATTATATATATTGTAGTATCGCATACCGTCGTATGCATCCACTTTGAAGTGCGATAGAATTATGCTGAATTTGCATAATTCTGTAGCAAAAAAAGTAAAACAAAAATTTTGTCGCACTTCAACTGGCTGTGTATTGCATTATGAAATGCAATACGATGCCAGGCGCCCTAATTAAAATAATTGATAACGTTAGCATAAAATCACCTATAGATTTTAGTATAAATAATGCACCTGGCAAATAAAGATTTCAATTGTTTCAAAGCAATTCAAATTGAGCGTTTCATACGCTAACTGTCAAAAGGCGTTTAATTCGCCTAAGCTAAGCTAATTAGGGACCGTCTCTTGCCGAGCTCTATTGGCACTATGTGGGACGGATAGACTTGGCGTTCTGCAGCCGAGCAGATTAGGGTCCAAACCGCAGCAGTGTATTGCGATACCAAATTCAATAAACCCAATAAATTCAAAACCTTTATAATATATATAAATATTATATTATAATATATAAAATCGAAAACCTTTTTATATTATAATAATATATAATATTATTTGTTTTCCGTCGCAAAAAGTTTGTGAAAAGGGAAAATAAAGTATTTAGAAATAAAAAAGTAAGTACACTTCATCGTTTATTTTCGTGCCAAAATAAGAACAATTATATTTTGCTTCCGTCTAAGTATATACTATTATGGAAAGGAGAGCAAAGCTGATGTGATATAAATTTAGCAAAAAAAAACTTCTTGAATCTTCCTTATTATATTATTCACCTTTTTCCGTCATAAAATATTAAAAACTAGGGTTTACTAATGTGATAATTTCAAATTTAGTTTACTTTCATAGTTTTAATAACGTTGATTCCTGAATTAGCAGAGGTAAACCGAAGGTGTTGGCACGCATGTATTGAAGGAAACGTAAAAGAGAAGAATCCATCATTTTAGCATTGCCATCCCACCCATTTTTACCGAGCTGTCATGTTGCAATGTATGACAGCTACCATACAAAAAATTATTTTTCATGTCCTCATAGAGGTTAAGGTACAAAAAATAGATCATTCATAGATTTGCTATGAGAAACAATTTACTATGAGAATCTATTATTTCTTAACAATTTTTATTGCAAAATTTGAAAAACTCCAATTTTGTTATACAATGGCTTTTTTCAGTTATAAGCGTTTAATGGAGATGGGTCATAAAAATAGTCCGATCCATCCTTTTTGAAATCTTCGTCCCCGCACGGGAATATGTCACTGCACCAAATTTTGTCAAAATATCTCAGAAATTTCACACTGTAAGTTGAACTCAAAAAAAAAAAACCGAACACACATCAAACGGGCAGACAATTAATATGTATTTAATAAAAAGATTCATAAGCCGCTCTGGGTAGTACATCCGCACAAACTTAATATGGCTTGTACCACAAGTGGGTATATAGTATGTATATATATACAAATTAAAAACGGCGATATAAAAATATATATGTGAATGTACGCAACCTACGTTCATCTTCCGGCTACCGCATAACCAACTCGTAGGATAAGCACGGCTATCAAGTCGGCAGACCCAGATTCAATCATCATTGCGGTAGATGTAGCTGTAATGAGTGTTCTATGCGTAAAGTCATACTACTTATGGAGCACACACCTTCCAGGCCTCGGCAAACCTCTACCTCTCTGTCTCTCTCTTTCCACTCCTTTCTGACAGCCATAATATTACAAGTTTAAGAAACAATCTTTCGATCTTTCAATGATCATTCGGATATAAATGGTCGTTTTTTCTAGTTGGGTAAAAATAAAATTTTGAAGACCGGATTCTCGAATCGAAAAGTTGTTTAAATTAACGACCAGGTATTGATGACGAACCAATTGTTAAGGCCTAACAGGGGGCTAATGCCATATACTTCAACATTTAAATGAGTTTACTGTTCCCTTAATTCGCTATTTTCATGTCCTATGGTTGGACTTCGACATTTTGATCAATTTGCAGAACGATATACGATTGTATACGATGAAAAAAAGAGTAAAAATATTGTTATTTAGTTATTATTCTGAACGGTTAATGAAAATATCCAGTGCGAATAGCTTTTCGCTTTATAACATTCCCAATTAATCTTTGGTGCGGAATCAAAAATAAGAAATTTGATTGACGCCACTCAAAAATACATTTTGCAGTGAGGTATATATACTTCAAAATATTAAACGGTGGATACCAAGATGTTTACCGGATAAATTTGATATTGATTTTAATATTGAAGCAATAATCTTAGCCAATGCTAGGACTCGGAAATTTTCTTTTAAAAACACCAATAACGCTAGCGTCAAGCGCTTTGTTACAGATGGTCAGTCTTTTAATATGCCAAGGAATAGTTCAAAGTTTAGCAACTGTGCGCTTGCACTGTGCTCGTCCTGTTTTACTTTGCGTGTAGAAATAATGCAATTTTTTTTTTTTTTATCTTAAGGCTTTATTGCTTTATACGCGTTTAAAACCTAATTAATTATAAAAACTCATTTTCGTTTTTGCGATTAGAATATGGTGCTCTCTTCTTTTTTTTTTTTTTTTTTGTATGTTTATAGTTTATCTCTTGGCTTAGTTTTTCTTTACTGTGTCCTTAATAATGTAA
The DNA here is from genome assembly GCF_014805625.2 of Glossina fuscipes. Taxonomy (NCBI): domain Eukaryota; kingdom Metazoa; phylum Arthropoda; class Insecta; order Diptera; family Glossinidae; genus Glossina; species Glossina fuscipes. The sequence continues at coordinate 6,270,912 of NW_023998432.1, forward strand.
ACTTTACATCTAACATAATTTTTGTGTACCTGATAAACTTTTTCGTTTTTTCTTTTTTCTCACAATCTCTATCTTACTGTTACTTTTTGACATGAAGTGTTTTTTACAATATGTCGAACAAAAATGGACTTTGATTGTGAACGATTTATTACTTTTTGACTTTCTGAACGCTTTTGTTATGCGTAGTGTGCAGGTATGAATGGCCGCGCTGCATCTTTCGAAAGGATTACGTTGGTCATGTCATGACGGTATGAAGCTTGAGATTGGCTTTTTTCGGTTGTTCACGGAGACAAGGATTGGGTTTTCTGAATTATGCAAAAATCTCCTGACTTTGTTTGTCCGATGGATGTCACTACCCAGACCACTCATCTTCTCTTCTAACCTATAGGAGACCAATTCCTAGTGTAGCGTGTGATACTTCTCCTCTGTCTTCACCTAAATCTGGTTAGTCGACTCCTATGAACGCTCCATTCTTGCCTACAAAGAACCGTAGCTTTTCTACTATCGCTGAGTCGGCGGATAATAAACAAGTTATAAATAACCCCTCCCCGTTTTAGCTGTGCAGAAGTAGCAAGGGTATTTCCAACATGAAAATTTTGTTAAACAAACTATTATGGCCAGTTGAAACCTTAATTAAAAAATATATTCCCCGAGATCGACCCCGTAATAATAATTCGGTAGCTTTTGCACCCTCAAAAAAGTAAACGTTTTTCAGGCCCTGTAAGTTTCATCTACCACAAACTCCCAAGCTCAATGAGCACGGAGTTCGCTAAAATGGTTAAAGTCTGATTTATATTCGTCGAAACTTTTTTGCAATTCTTTTCAGGTTTGCAGGAAGGATCGATTAGATCACACTGGCATTTTAATTGCCAGATTTGTTGCAGTCCCATCCTGTTCAATTGAAGTTCGTACTCCTCCCGAAGTTGAATTTATTGCTATTCGTGTGAAAGTTGCCAGTAAACGGTTATAAGTAACTTGTTTCTATATTTCCCCAATGTGGATTTCTCTAAACATGCTGCTGATGGACTTATTATTATGTTTTTCAATGAATTATTTGATATTAATTTGCTTCAATACAACCGTACTCCTAATTGTAACGGCAGACTGCTAGATCTTGCTTTGCCAGTTTCCCGGAGATAGTTGTAAGTCGCTGTCCACCTTTTAGTTTACCTGAGGATCCGTATCATCCAGTAATTGGTGTTTCCTTTTATTGTAGGCGTGATGCTCCGTTGAACCACTCTAACGTGTCAAATACTTTCTCAAGTATATATTTTGATTTCAATAAAACAAATATATTACTTTTCTACTATCATCCTGCTATAATGCATTAAACCTAGCATCCGTTTCTGCATCCGTTCCGATCAAGCAGCCTCGCCATCAAAGCAAGTGTCCGCCATGGTTTAACAAAAGAATGATTATTGTTATTAAATATTTCAAAATTATATATAACAAAAATTATAAATAACAAACTTTCCAAAGAATTTATGAAAAGCAATTCCGCTTTTGATTATTTCACTTATTTTGCTGCAAGACGTAGATTTAATTATTTTAACTACCAATAATATTTGCAGATACATTCACTTGATAAAATCCTCACAGTCCGTTAATCCTAAATATTTTTTTTTAATTTGTCAACTCCAAAAGGAAAATCTCCATATATCCCTCGCATTTTTCTTTCAAAGGCTCTGACTCCTCTAGTGATATGGAAACCTCAAACGTTTTCGCTAAATACTTTCGACGACATTCTTCAACTGCCAATTCCGGTTTACCTGTTCACTATACGTAAACGATAGCTAACTCTGTTTTGATTTCTAATTTGGTCATTTCAGAAAATGACGATTTAGATGGTTTGAGATCTCTAAAATATAGTTGCACGCCTGGGCCTGATGGAATTCCCTCTTGCATAATTAAATCACACTCTGTCCAGCTATGTGGTGTTATTTCAATGATTTCTAATCAGCCCTTGAAACCAACTGTTTTCCCTTTGTGGTGAGAGAGTAGTCTCCTTATTCCAATTCACAAATATGGAAATAGGCGTTATATTGAGAACAATAGAACAATGATTACCCAGCATTTGGCTTTTGCTATCAAATCGTATACTTTTCCATTTCAGCATGGCTTTCGGTAAGGAAGATGTACTGACACGAACCTCTTAGAATTTACCTATCATATTTGTAAGACTTTTTCTAATGGTTCTCGCAAGGATGTCCGATAAACTGATTTCAATAAGGCGTTTGACTTAGTTAACCATAACTTATTAATTCTCAAACTTCATGCCCCTAGCTTCTGTTTTTATTAAGTGAAATGGATAAAGTCTTATCTGGACACCAGATCATTCATGGTTCTGTTTGACTTCATCACCTCCAATGAAACTTCCCATGACGTGTTGCGTCCCTTAGGACCCTTTTTCTTTAATTTATACCTTAATTATCTCCCCTCGATGATTCAATTCAGCCAGATCTTAAAGTACGGTGACGATATTAAACTGTTTTCTTCCTTCTCCTTGGAATTGCAATTCTATCAACTTGACCCGTTAAAATTTATAAAATTAAATTTAGATAAATGCAAGAAGCTTTCTTTCTTAAGAATGAAGTCATTCATTAACCAGTATTTCATAGATTCGCATAAGTTGGAGGACGTCGATTCGATTACCGATTTAGGCGTTCTATTTGACCATAGGTTACGTTTTAACTTGCATATTGAGCTCTCGATTAGCAAAGCTAGGTCCGCGCTTGGTTTTATAAAAAGGTGGTCCAAAGAGGTTGATGATCCCTACATTACGAAAAGGCTGTACATGTGTTTGGTTAGACCAATACTCGAGTATGCCTCAGTTGTGTGGTCTCCTTCATATAGGTGCTACGTAGATTCACTTGAATCTGTTCAAAAGCAATTCTTGCTATTTGCGCTTAGAAATTTGGGTTGGGATCCGATTGCCTCTCTTCCTCCGTATGAAAATAGGTTGCTTCTGCTGTCCCTATCATCTCTTGAGAAACGTAGATTTGTTCTTCGCGTTTCCTTTCTAATTAAAGTAATAAATGGTGCTATTGACTCGCCTTCATTACTTGGTGAAATAAGCTTTAACGTCCCTAACCGCTTCTCCAGGCACTTTATCTTGGTTAAGCTTAATCAGTGTAAATTTAATTATGAGCTGTTCAATCCGCTCAGAGTCGTTTGCAAGAACCTAAATGACGTCTACCACTTATTCTCGTTATCGGACTCTTTAAAGTCCATTAAAGCAACATTGCTTAATACACGCGATTTACCTATGTCGTATTTAAACTAGCTTTTATCCTTAAAAAGTCGTTACGTTTCGAAAGTAAATTATTGTCAATTTATTATCGGTTGCCAAGCTTATGCATGTTTGCGATGGCTTAGGGGTTCATTTGCAATTTGGTCCTGTACCGGTTGTAAGTGTGCTTCTATGCTAATAGTGTACATGCTTTTTTTTCTTTTTCTTTTTTTTTTTCTTCTTATTTGTTTTATTATGCTTATACTCAATTTTATTGTTAATTAATATAAGTTTTGCATTAAGAGCCAATTGAACTCGATTGTTATTTGTTTAGTTGAGTTTCTAGTATAAGTGGAATAAATAAAATAAATAGACGAATTCAACACATCTTGTATGCATAAATATCCATATACATATGTCCGTGTTCGATATCGTATACCTTCTTCTTAAACGGATGATATGATCTTGGGATGTTGCTACTTGATGCCGCTGAAGAATTCATAATATTCCTAAGTCAAAAGCCTGGTGTAGTAGTTAGTTGTCCCTATTTTTTTCTTGAGATTTCATCACATTTTACATTAAAAAAAGAGTATATGTATAAATGTACAATAAAAAATTGTTTGATAATTGAATTCTAAAAATAATTTAGTGAAGGTAAAGATGTGTTTGTGTGTGTGTGTTTTTTTTTTGGTCTGCGAGCTGGAGGTAGAAAATCTTCAAGAGATACTGCTGGTTCTTAGTAGCAACAAGCACGATTCGCGATCCATGGCGCCTTCGTACTAAAAACTACCCCCCCCACGCTTCCTCTAACCTCCTTCCCGCGGGACTACTGTTAGGTATTACTTCACGGAATCTGGTTGTCATTAGCACGCTTCCGATCTTGGGCCGTCAGTGGAATACACTGTTGGCTTCCACTCCCTCTGCTCTCCACCCACTGCTTTTCCAACCGCCGTAGTTCTTTGCACACTCTGCTTACAAAGTCTCCTATGGCGCTCCAGGCCTCTTTGCTGGCAGTTAAACCCTCAAATATCCTACTCCGTTCTATTTACGGTCTGCTTTTCTCGAACCTTTTGTAGCGAAAGATGATATGCTCGTTTCCGAGCATGCCGGGCAATTTGGCGAATTGTCTTGCCCGAACATGAACAGGTACTTTCGGAAACAGCCATGGCCAGTGAGGAGCTAGGTGAAGCAGTAATATACCTTACCGCGTGGCCTTTCCATCCATTGCATTATATTTGGGATAAGAACAAACGTCCATCTCAGTTTCGTCGTTCTTTTCTTCTTTTTTCATAACCTCTTTGGAGGGGGCGTGGATGCGGCGCATTTTATGGATGCGCCCTATTCGCCCGTGTGCCAGATATCGGTGAGCATGGCGCCAGCAAACACAAGAGCAGCGTCCACCGACACTGTTCGGGATCCGCATATCTGCCTTAACGCACTAAGACGATATATTGTCGCCAATTTTCGGTACACTGCCCTCACTGTAAGTGGCCCGGCCCAAACTGAGCTCCCATACGTACAAGACCGAAGTTATCACTATTACTTTAGCGAATTGGTGAACTTGACGCCTCCTATATTTGTCATAATCTTTGGTAACGACGCCGTAATGCCTGCATCTTTCTCAGCCGTGTAGTTAACGTGGCGATTAAAGTTGAGTCGATGGTCGAGGACAGCTCCGAGGTATTTCAGAGCAGGATATGACTGCTCGTATGTTGCCCAAATCGTATTCCGCATGTTTCCACGCGCTTCAGGCTGCTTATTAGCATCGCCTCAGTTTTATGCTCTGCTAGTTCTAACCCAATCTTTTGTAGCGACCCTTTCACATTAAAGGTAGCCTCGTTAGATGTCGTTTCTACCTGCCCAATACTTTTCGCGACCACAACCGCAAAGCCGATAATCGTTGCACCAGCATGACGATTAAGCTCGAAAACGTCGTTGCACATTATGTTCCAAGAACTGATCACTGTGGGACACCTGCCGTTATTTTACGCGACTCTTTTCAATTCGTCGCTATCACATTCTAACGTGCGTTTTGAAAAGTAGCCCCACCTACTGCTCTACTCGAAGGCCAAGCGTTGAAATCCCCCACAATTATTACTAACGGTTTCTCCCGGGCGTCTTCCACGAGTTCGTGTGGCATGCGCTGGAATTCGCCTTGTATCCAGCTTGGAGGAGCGTCGAGACTGTAGCAACAAAAATTTTTAACTGCCGCGCTAACAAATCCCCTGCGCTGGTAGTCCACATCCAAAAGTGCTATAAGTGCGGACGCCCAAATTGCTGCTTTTCTGGACGCATCAGTAACCCAGGTGCCTTGCCTTGCACGTCGATAAGGTTCGCTCAATAATCCTAGCTTCACCACTTTCTCAGTGACCGTTTGGCAATAGAAAAAGAAGAAGTTTGAGCTGCCTCGGCATCGTTGATATTAATCTCAATTTTTCTCATTTTCGTGCTCTAATGGCCAGTGTCCACTTGAGCAGGCGATAGTTGCCGGTTCCCGCCACTTGCTTTGCGTTCACATTCGGCGCCTCCCTGCAGAACAAGCAACAAAGCTTCTTAGTGCAGGTTTTCGCAATATGGCCTTCCTCTCCGCTCCTCCGACAAGCCTTTGAACGGTCAGATGAGCCCGCACATTGCGTCGCCATGTGCTCAAACTCTAGGCATCCGGAGCACCTCAGCAAGGGTATGCGCTCTCTGCTCCTACACGTCATCCTGCCTATGCGCAGCTTTCCGCCTGACAATAGTTTTAGCGACCTGCTGTAGCCTTATGAGTAACGTCTGCGTTCCACTGTATGCCTTCTGTAAATTTACCATTTCCACTCCGTATTGGTACTTAAGTTGTCACGGTCTTAGCCCCTTTCGGCCGGTAGAGCAAATAAATATATATATATATTTTTTTCTTCTTTTTTTTTTTGACCTGGGGTTTGGCTCTCGGAGCCTCCTGACAAAG
>NW_023998432.1:6287087-6305252 GCF_014805625.2 Glossina fuscipes
AAAGCAAGCAAAGGTACCGCAAAATCATACGATTCTGCCTGTACTTGTAAGTAAGGAGATCAGAAAAGAACAAAATAAACACATATACCGCAAGATCATGCGATTTATTAGCGGTACCACAAAATCGCATGATTTTGTCTAACGGCATGCCGTTATTCCGCCGCTTGCGGTTGATACAGACCGACAGACACCCTACCCGAGGTTTGTTCGCGGCCGTTACAAAGTACGTTGCTTATGTCCTCCCTGGTGGTAACTTCGTCAATGCCTTTGCAATCAACCATTTTGCGTTGCTTCAGATACCTGTCTTCTGCCGCCCTTCCTAGAAAGGAGCTCACTGACCCTCTCAGCTCTTTCGCTTTCCCTCCATTCTGGTTAAGTTAAATTAGAAGCACTCGCACCTTTCGGCGCTCTTCTTGTTTTCTTTACCGCCTCACCAAGCTGACTTATTTGCGGTTCGTCTTTAACCTTAGAGAGCATATCCGCGTGGGAGAGCTCGCGTTTATCTGCTATGATAATAGCATTGGGTCTGTTCTTAGGAGGTCTGCTTGGCCAATCTGCCTTTCTCTTCTTTTTAATTTTGGCTGCGACTATCACCCACGTTCCGTCCTTCGGTGGGTGATGGCCGTCAGGTATATCTGCCGCGTGCTGTTCGGCAGCCCCCGGTGTGGTGACTACGTTACCGCGTTTGCAAGCTTGACCACGTCCCCGGGCTGCTTAAGTTTACTTGCACCAGGCTTAGACACGATCTTGGTGGGTGGCTGCGTTCGTTTCGGCCCACTTGTATTCTGTAGGGGCGAGGTTTGCGAGCCATCGTCGCTTCGCTCCATCATCTTTTGTGCGTTGACCTTTGGAGACTCTTATCTCTAGGCTTCTTACGACTAGTGCTTGCAGCGTCCTTTTTAATCCGGGAATTTTCATACATCACTCTGGTGCCGTCTGTTGTGTCGCCCATTTGCTGGTTGACGAGCCGCATTTTTCCATCATTTTCCTACAGCATCACAACTAAATCTTCTATATAGCCGCCTATCTTTACGAAGGCTACCTAATTTTCCACACCTACTGATCCGTAGTTGGTCTCCTGGGGGAGCGTTTGTCCGAGACGAGGCTGCGTTTGCACTCGTACTGGCGACCTTATTATTTTTCCACAAACTTTGAAGGGATTTTCTTCGATCAAGGCGCCAGCGTCACCGCTAGTGCCTGTTAATATATATGTTGTTGTTTTGTTTTTTCGTTTAAAGTATTAATTTTGATCGGGCTCTAACTGAGAAGCCGTTATCCCGTTTTGTAGGTGTAATGACCTTAACGCAACCCGTGGGTATCTATGCAAACAGGAAGGCCATGCGAGGATTAACGCTAGCTCTTATGAGACTGATGTTCAGTGCCAGGCGCACTTCCTACACAATGCAACGACTTACAGCGTTCTACTCGAACTTCCCAGATTTTCACGGGACGGAGGCAGTGGGAAGCATTAGCCCAAAAGTCATTTCGACAGGGTGTCACCACTTCTACTCAGGTGACGAAACACTGCCACCACGACTCCAATAGGGTCAATTTATATACGTTGCTCAGTATACCATAATCAAGACTTCAGTCTCAGCCTTGGTGGCTACCTATAGGCTTGTACCCCTACTATTTTTCCCTCGCTGCCACTCCTTTACTGGGGGTGGGGACCACCTATTCAAAGGACGGTGCCTACTCGTTCTGTTGCCGAAGATTGGCAGGTTTGTGCGGCCTTTTGAGTCCCTTCCTCCTCCGCCGGTCTTAGTCGGGAACTGCTTGTTTGTTATTTACAGCTAGCCTACAAATATCCCAAGATACGTGCAGGCCGATCACTATCCGCCACTCGTGACCCCCATAAAAGCCTAATCTTAGCCCTGTGGTGTGTGTGTAATAGCGGACATTGACTTAACAGACAAACGGACGCATATGCACAAGCTGACAAAAGAATAGAACGGACGAACAATGCGACAGTTAACGTTACGATCCTTGATATAAGTCGTTTTCTTGTTTTTCTAGATAAATATCATTATTTTTTTTCTCCCTTTTTGTACACGTGAACTGGTCGGATATCACAATAAAAAAGGACCCGAGCCCTGCACATTACATGTTTGTTTCCACATTTGCGAAGTGGAATAACGAAGCTACTTTTCCGACACAAAGAGGAAAACACACAAAATAAGAGTGATTAAAAAGCCTTTGAGATAACACCACATAGCCAAAGCATGATGGAATGCCATCAGGTCCAAGTGCAGAACTATATTTTAGAGACCTCAAACTTTGTAATAGTCTAATTTTTGAAATAATCAAGTTCGAAATCGAAATCGAGTTTATGATTTATTATGGATGATTATTAGATAAATCGCAAGCAGCAGTTGAAAAATTTCATCGGAAGTTTTCAGCAAAGAGATTCTAGGTTTCCCGAGAGGAGTCGGAGCTATTGAAAGAGATGTATACACGGAAATGGTTCTTTTGGAGTTGACAAACTTATAAGAACATTTAGGATTAATAAGTAGTGAGCATTTCATCAACTGAACGTATCTGCAATAATTTTGAGAATAAGGAAATTAAATCAACCCCTTGCAGCAATTTAGACAAAATAATCGTACGCGAAACCACTCTTCATATATTTTTTCAAAAGTTTGTTTTTCTTTTTTTTATAGTATATAACCATTGCTGCGAGAAGAGGTTGTATAATTAAAACGAATGCAGAAATAACTACGTCTAATAAATTATAAAAGGGTTATATTGGAGTTTCAATATTCCCAGCCGAGCATAATGGGTGAAAGATGGAATATAACCTGTAAATGTCATTTAACATGTTGGAGTGATTCCACGGACCATCCTCTTTGGAATGAAAGAATATAGCTAACTAAGTGGTGGACAACGATTATTTCAGGGAAATTGAAAGAGCGAAGCTCCAGCAATCTACCATTATAATTAGGAGTACTGCTGTATTGAAATAATTCGATCAGATATTGAAGAGCGGACAATAAAGCCTGGCAAGTTAAATTCCCCCAACACTATGATCTAAGCTTACTCATCGGGCACATTGAACATAAAGCAGCATATTTTTTATAAATAGAAATATACACTTTTGGAGGAATATAATTACATATAATGATTTATTACCAATTTTCGCCAGGGTAGCAGTAAATGCAACCTCGAGAAGAGAAGAAAATTAAGGTGAGTAGGATAGAAACGCCGTTGATATATCTATTAAAACAACAACGCCAATCCGATCTAACAGATTTTTTCTAAACAGCTGGAAAGAATTGCGAAAAAGTTCAGAGAACTACAGACCAGGCTATAAACACGTTTCAGTAAAAGGCAAACAGGAAAAATCCGTGCTCTCTCAGCTTACGCAAATATAGCTAATTTTTGAGTTTGAGCCTCTAACACTTTGGTAAATTTTGGGAATTACTGAACTTGAGGAAACACTTTGTTTTTTAGCCAGTATTCGGGGTCTATCACGAGGATTAACTTCTGTTATTAAGGATCCAAGCGGCCATAATGGTTTATTCAACAAAGCACTTCAAGGGACGAGATAGCCCTAGGATCAGATGGGGCCAATTTGAAAATGTTAACACGATTTAAATTGACATATGGAACTTTTGCAGCAAAGGGGAGTGGCTATACTTGCTTCTGAAACTTGGTGCTGACCGAACACACAGCCAAGGGAAAAGGAAATTCTACTGTTTTTCTTTATATTTTTTTTTAGTTTTAAGCTGGATGGCACCACTAAGACGGCTTATTAACATTATTAGCTTAATTTGTAAGAAATGTTAATATTTCTTGAAGGCAACGATGTAGCCCTCGATTTGTTAACCAGATTGGACGCCCCTAGCAAATTCGTCGATGACAGATCGAAGGCAGAGATCATCGAACATCGTTTTAATTTTCTCAGATTTTTCAGACAATGCCGTGAGTTCTTTATCTAACTCTAAAAAGCTTATAAAACTTTGTATCACGCTCTCTGCAGTCTGTACAAAACTAATCTGTTATTTGGACATAAGACTGCGTATGCATTTCGGTCAATGCTGTCAACACATTTGGTGTGGCAGTGCCGCTCACAAGGTTAGCAGGTAATGAAGCGATCCGATTTAAAGCCACTTTTGACACGACAATGGGGTAAACAACTTAAAATAGCACAAAAAATACACACTATTAAAACAATGTAACAGCGAACGCAACGATAAATGTGTGTAGCGAGAGCAAAGATAGGTGTGGCTGTAAATCAGAGTAAATTAAAAACTGACGTGTTTGAAACAAATAACAAAACCAAACCAAGCAAAAAGAGTAAATTAGGCAATAACGAAAATCGCCATGAAGAATAAAAGATCTTCAAACTTCAACGGAAATTACTTTATAGAATTTGTTATCCCACAAAGTTTGACGACACTAAATATCACCAACCTGGAGCAATTGGACCTAAACTAAACTAAAATTAGCCCCAGAAAAAAAAAAAAGGATGAGAATATCGCACCGAGTGCTGATAACAGAAAATAGTATGATATCAAAACTCAATCTTATTTGGAGTATATAAATGCAGAATGTAGTTCAATTATGAATTTTCAACTATTTAAGCTTTATTTAAGCTTAATAACCGATTAGAAGAGAGAAATTAGGAAAAAATTCTCAAAATTAATAAGCAGTAGGAAATAACACAACCACAACGCGCGCAGAGCTGCCAAAATTGATGTCAGAAATTATGAATGAAATGGGAATACAACTTTGTATGGGATAGATCGCGTAAACCTTCGGGAGCAGCCGTACCAAAATGAAATTGTGATACTATCAAAAATTTGGTGCTGCATTTATTCTTCAAAAATTAAGTCTACTCATTTTTCAAGGACGTTTTTTAATGAAGGAGCGGAAGAGCAGCTATAATTCCAGAAAGACGAGAAAATTTGTAACTGATTGTTCAGTTTCCTGTAACCATGTATGTGACCCTACTTTAGTGTTATGGCCTCACGTTGGGCGCCAATTTTGTGCAACCAGGCGTGTAAGTGTCCATCAGACTTATCTCTATGTAACCACACCATTAAACCAATTTTATTTAATCACTGTAGTAATAAGTCTATCTACGTCCTCTTGTAACTAAAGCTGTTCTCTAAATAAATTTTATGGCAACCTTGGAGTGCCACCATAGGAGGAATAGATGCCTATGAGTCACGCGCACGAGTGTTAGCTTAGTTAGCTAGTTTGTGAGATTTGGAAGGAGTCCTATATCTTTGCTCGCGGACACTTCTAAGACGATTACAACCAAAATATATTACACGTACTTGCCCCCTATCGTTTGTACAGACAGACGAGACACTAACCTACCAAGGGAATGCTATATGCCCCAAAAGCCTTCCAATACGCACCCTTCCTATTAGTTTCCCGTTGGCCCCAAAAAGTTTGCGGGAGACTCCGAGGTTGGGTCTGAAAATCCCTTTCAATCTATTTTTCCCTCATTATAAAAAAGAAGTTAAAACGTTTAAAATAACCATATTTAAAATAACCAAAAATAATTTGTAAGAACCTTCGTGCTTATAGGACACGTCAATACAAATATACTCCGAACGCGTTACAAACAAAAAAACAAAAATGAATTAGTAAAAGTAATTGCTAGTCAAATTCAACATCTCCATAATCTTTAGTAACTTAACAACAACCAGGTTCCATTTATTGACACATTCTTAACTTGGCAGTATCGGCTCTGTCAAGAACCCTTTGGTTGGCATCGCCTAAATTGTACACTTTCTTTGCAACCCTTTAGCGACAATTTTCCGTTTACTTTGTGTTTTGAAAGCCTCGTCCTACGTAGATCTCATTTATAGTTTGGTCTCATGTGTAGTTTGATCTCGTTTATAGTTACACAATCTTTTGGCCTTTTGCAAAGCTGAATTTTTATGATTAACGTTATCTTCTTGCATCTTTCTCAATATCGCATACAGTAACAAAAAAGGAATAAGTTTCTTCCGAAATTTTTCGGTTTTTAGGAATTGGTTTATTTCTATTTTATTTTGCTCTTAAACTATTCTTTACATAAGCTAACTTCATAAATGTTTGCTTGCGAAGTAATTTTTAACAAAAATTTGTTTTCCTGTTTCTTATTAAAACATTATACATATATGTTTCTTATTAAAACCTTTTTCTGTTTTTCTTTCTTTTGATTCACTCTAGAAGAGATTTTTTGTTCTAATCCCTTTAGTTTTTAGTTTCCATAGGACCGTTCAAATTTTCTATTAGCCCACCACAACGTCGAAAAATTTGAATGAAGTCAACTACAAACAAAGGCTGAAGTGTACTTAAATAAAACTCACGATCGGTGGAAATATCTGTACTATTTTTCTATTAAAATATAGTAACTTTTTATATGACATTAAATACAAATTTCAGATTGTATTTAATTTTCAGTGTCGCTAAATTTAAAAAAATATATATTTTTCATTCTGTTTTGGATGACGCCTTTGATGGCGTTTCATTATTAATCAAGTATTCATATGTTGTTTCTTTGTTTTTGTCACAAATTGATTATTGTTTGTGCTTTTTCTTCGTTAACTATTCTGGTATATTAATCTTGTATTATTCACCCATACAATCATAGTTAATTAAAATGGCCACTTCTTCAGACAATATGGTCTAAACCACCCTGATTTAATAAAATGAATTTCAAACACGACGTCGACGCCAAACGAAATGTTAATCGTCATTAGCTTTTGATTTTGTAAGATGCCAGCTAAAATCTCAATCGTCCTTAAGTACTTCAATCATCCTCTAATTTTAAAATCACGATCTTTCTTTGACCTTAGACACACTCACCATTTTTTTCCTTTTCTCAAGATTACTTAGCCGTATGTACTCTTCATCATTTATTATTATTTTATCAATTTCAATAATCTTTTTATTTCTGTTAGGCGTATTAATGTATATTCATAGACTTTTCATCGAAAACTGTCACTAACTTAACACTCACGGCGTCTGGTGCTTTTCTTTACTTTACATTTTTTTATTTCTTTTCTCTCTTTAAGTTAATTATTTTCTCTTCCTGATAGATATCAAAACCATCAAACTTACATTTTTTTTTTCTTTCAAGCAAAACTTTTCCTTTCTTTTTTCTTAAACGAAAACTTTTTTCTTCTTCTCTCTATCATCAAACTCCTTCAAGTTACTCTTTCAATCGTCACGCCCTCCTCCTCCTCCTGAAGACCTCACGAAAAAACGACAAAAATGGCAGCGACACATCTTCAGTCATTAAACTCTTTCTCGTCTGAGAACTTAACAATACTCTCAAAGCATGGTTGATTTCTTCAAAAAAAAAAAAAGGAATAAAATCGATTGTTAAGCTAACACCTTGTATTACACTCTCACAATATTTGCATGCACTATAAAGTAGCGAATTGCGAACATTTAAATTCCCAAATTTCCGCAACTTATCCAGATGACGGTGGTCCGTCTCCGTGGAAGCTTCCCAATTAAGAAGAATAGGCGCACATGTATAATAACTTGAACACAGATACAGTAAAGGCTCCTTATTCGCGGGGCATACGTTCCATAAAAATGCCGCGAATACAAAAACCGTGAATACGGAATGGTAATTTATATAGGAATATAGAGGATACGTTCCTAGGTGACAAAAAAAAAAAAAGTATAAAATATATAAAGAAATCAATTATTTGAAGTTTTTGAAAATTTTCATTAATTATCTTAAGGCTTAGGCAAAGGTTTGAAGAATTTTCTCTTAAGTTTCTCTTGCTTGGCAGTTTTTAAAAGCTCCTTCAATTCAGACTGGTACGGAGCAGTCTCATCAGCAATTTGCCTATTCATTCTATAGACGGATCAATGTTCATAAAGAAATCGCCAAGGTCATTTGACATTCTTAAACCTTCACTAAGATCTTTCAAATTAAATGTCAAGTTTCCAGTGCTTGTTAAAGCCTCTTCTTCATTGGGCTGTGAATTTAACAATTGCGATTCAAACAATTCCTGAATGTATGTCACTTGATTCTATCTTTTCGAATCCATCTCGTACTATTCCATTCGCGATTTCGGCTATGTTTGCAGTCAAAGTTTGAACTTGCACAGATTCTTCGTCATTTTCCGCAATCAGAGTAGGCCACAGCTTTTTCCAGCATGACTTCAATGTGTGTTGCTTCAGTTCTTCCAATGATGTTTACGACGCATTTTGCTATGTCAAATTTCTTCCTGCATTCCATAACATTCATATGAGGATTACATTCCATATTATCCAATATGATTTTGAAGATTCGTGTAATGTAATAGAGCTTAAAGATTTGGATTATTCCTTGGCCCATAGGTTGAAACAAAGCCGTCGTGTTGGGAGGTAAAAATGTCAGTTTTATGTTTGGATGCATAGTTTCAATTTCGCAAGGATGACCCGGTGCATTGTCCAAAACTAGAAGAGCTTTAAAGTCTAAATTCTGTTTTTTTAAATAAGTTTTAATATCAGAAACAAAACAATTCCGGAATCAGTCACAAAAAATCCACGAATAAAGAAATTTATAGGCGCCAGTATAGAAATTGGGTCGCATTTTTTTAATCCCCGAATAGTGAAACCGCGAATAAAGGATGCGCAAATAAGGAGCTTTACTGTATTTATTTCTTAGCGTCTATATATGCATACATATTCCTACATCAAGCATACAAAACTCAAAGTCATTAATACAACCTCTCAAAATAAAGTAGTTGTCCTGTAATTATTATCGATTATTAAAATAAATTTAAGCGAATATAAATTTGTATTATTCTTTTAGTTTATATTAAATGTTTAACTGCATGCTAACACCCCTTTTCTTGAACTGATAACACCCTTCTGCGTAGAACAAATATTTTGCGACGCGGTCTTCGTATGCAGTAAAATTAATTATTTGTATTTACTGAAAATTGCATTATTTCACTTTACTTGAACAACAAATAATAATTGATCTTATCGTCAACAGTCCTCATCCATTTTACTAAACAAAACAAAAAAAAGCAAGTAAAATGTTATTAAATAATCAAGTAATGTTGGGAAATATTTGAGGATATATAAGGCTATCGACTTTTATTAAAAACTCTACCGCACTTGAGATTCGAACCCACGACCATTGACTTGCTAGTCGAGATTCCTCGCCTTCGGCTACTCAGGCGGATCTGAGGAAATATAAACCGGCATATCTTTGGCAGTTTCAAATGTAATTTTATTGAAGTAAAAGATATAAAGAATAAATCCGCTGTAAGATATTTTGTGAAAATTATAAAGATGGGATTTATTTATATAATAGGAAACTAGGATCCATTTGCAATTAATTTTAAAATATTATACATTCTTTATAAGTAAAAATTCTCCGAAAGAGTGAAAATATTAAACTGTTTCCCTTCATTTTATTGCGTCAAAAATTTTGCAAAAATTTACATTCGTATGATTTTGTTATTGATGGTATTACAGTAAATAAACAAGCATCAAATTTGCCTCTTAATTTCCAATTATTTTTTCGAAATCAGTTCCAATTGAGGAACGGCATATATAACTCTCAACCAAATGGTTCTCAAAGTACGCCTTCGAAATGAAAGCTAATTAACTGAAAGGTGCATAATCAGAGACATAGAAATTTAGCCTTAAAACTTTTTAAATTAACTCTTTCATTAATTCCCCAGGTTTTATGGTACGTCATAATTTCTTGACATTATAATATCATTTTTGATTTAGTATTCGTTTTATTTATTTTTATTCAATCAATTTATTCATATGCTCATTTGCATTTTAAAATGATTTTAATTTTAGCATTTTATTTTGCTTGTCATGTTACGAAACCTTTCTCCTTGACATTATTACAATAATTTTATAATTAATACTTTGTTTGTTGCAATGTTAGTAATATCTTCCAATAATTTTTTTAAAGGGGAAAATTCTAATAAAATTAATTTACAAATAGCCAAACGATTAATTCAAAACATTTATAAAAAAGATTAACTACTGGACAAAACGAAGAAAATCAACGCAAGAAAAATAATTAAAATGTTACGTGGCAAACATGTATGTATAGATAATACACGTGTGAAACTTTAAATTTTTTATGTCACTCAACAACTCGAATCTCTCTTTGTATTCAGCCCTTCACAAGTGACTCAAAACTGTATTTTGGCCAACGTTGAGTACCATTGAGATATCATAAGATGCGTTGATCTTGTCCAATATTTTTAAAAAATTTTATCAAGTGAGACGCTATTTTAATGGCGAAATTTTTAGATTGGAAACGAGTAAACAATGCAGGTAATTTTGCGAAGAATCTTCACCACAAATACTTTGGCCTAAAAGAAGCACATTCTGTGAAAATGCACAGTCTCTCGACTGAATTGTAATGTTACTTATGTAATTATTTACGAACTATTACATTTCGAAAGCGCCATAATATGGGTTTATAAGATTAGTATTAACAAAAACAATCCGATTCTAAGGCCAACCACTTGAAAAAAACTCAACCAACTTTCTCAGCCATCTGGTATAGTTAGTAGCAATTACGTGTATTCACAGAAATTTCAATGTTAAGTGCATAATTTAGACCTATAAATGCGGATATTTTTTAAAAATTATATTAGTTATATTTATAATAAATATTTATATTTAAATTTTATATTTATAATAAAAAGAGTTGCATTAAGTATTTCATTTTAATTGCGATGTGCATAGTTGCCGAAATTTCAATAAAATAGATGTCTTAACTAGCTTAGTATAGTTATAGCAAAGTATAGTCACTTTTTTTGGGGTATTACATAAGCATTCGAACCTTGTGGTTGTTCAGTTGTTCAATTGTCGGATCTAAATAGCACAGCTGAAGAGCATTGAAAAGTGGAGCAAAAAATAAAAATTTCCGACTAAAAAAAAAAATTTATAATACCTCCACAACTTATATAAAGTTTTCTCAAAGATAAGGAACGCTGTTTGACTCATCAATTAACTGTTGGATCAATCAACTCAAAATTCTGAGTCCATTCAGTCTATATGCTATATTTATAGAATTACATTACATTCATTTCTGGGAGCACGTACAACAGCAAACTATTATATATTTCCATTTTTTTTTTTCGGTAAATTAAAATATGAGCACCACTTTTTCCTTACAATATTTATTCTCAAACAAAGTATATACATGCATACATGAGATATAAATAAATTATACTAAGAGGCATAGCATCTATTTGTCTCTTTTTAACGTATATCGCTGATATTTTGTGAAGTTAAACAAAAGCTTTTATTACAGAGAAAACAGCACTACGCAATTAACCGGCATTTATTTGCGCCATTTGTCAGCAAAACAAACTGCAATAAGTCTGTTGTTACAAAAAGTCGTGCCATTTTAAAAGTTCCATTTAACGCAGACGGTTCAAACTAGCATTGACTGCGAGTGCACTGAAAGGGAAAATATTTTGCAAATATTTCCAAGAAAGCATAATCAAAAAACAATTGCAGGGTAAGTATGTGTGCGGATGGCATTTTCTATGTAAATTTATATATGACTGCAATTAGTTTTAAGAATAATAACAAATGACAAATATCAAACTCTTTCTTGAACAAAACGAAGGCAGATAAAAACACTGCATATGCAAGCGGAAGCTGTATAATTTCTAGAATAACCTAGGTCTACAAGTTTGTAAGAATTTTTTTCACGTACGTTTTCTTGCCTAAG
The DNA here is from genome assembly GCF_014805625.2 of Glossina fuscipes. Lineage (NCBI taxonomy): Eukaryota > Metazoa > Arthropoda > Insecta > Diptera > Glossinidae > Glossina > Glossina fuscipes. The sequence continues at coordinate 6,298,759 of NW_023998432.1, forward strand.
GTACATTTGTAACTTTTTATTGGAAATCGAAAAGCAGGTGTTGCTAAGAGAGTAAGTCCCGTCACACCTCTTTTTGTAATGCGAAATAAATTAAAAAAACAGCAATTGTGAACGTTAAGTTGCTCGTGTATGTATAACTTAGTTTCCCAAACGATTATTGTACTAGTGTTGGTTTGAATTTATTGTATTACGTCCAATGCAGATAATTAAAACATAAGAAAACAGTTGTCCCAACCATGTAGAGAAACATTTTGTAATAGTTTACACATTAACTTAAGGAACTTGTTTTCTTTCACAATGTTAAAAACGTGGAAGCTTTTCCCGTACATATTCATTCACAATCACAGGAGGGCAATATGAACGATTTTTTGTGCCATTTTTAAATGAGTTGAATATTCAATCGAATATATCTGTTCTTCCATTGCTAAGATTCCTATATTTGCAAGAATTGAGAAGAATGTTATTTCTAGTGAATAGCCACGGAAACATTTTAAAAATAGTCATGATCTATTGTCATTAGCCGGAAACTAACAGCAGGGATTTATCCGTACTAACATTCTTCGGAAAAACACGGTTGACTGGCCCGCAACTAATACAATGTTTTACAACCTTTGTACATTTTTTTGAGGGCTTGTGTGCAAAAGTTGATCTAGCGTTTAGTATGCTTAGTTCTCTTTAGTAAATTAATTGTCAACTGGTGCAATGACATAACGCATACATTACATATCTCACAAAAAGCAAATAAAAACGAAATTTAGAAATATTTTGGAACACCGTGTACAAGGATTTTCCTCTATTTTAACTAATTTTTGTATAGAATTATCGAAATGAAGTTTTATTTATTTTTGAAATATAAAACTTACATATCCATGTATATTTTACAGATGCCCAACTTACAGCAACAGGCTCCCGATTTCAAAGGTCCCGCGGTCGTCAAGGGTGCTTTTCGTAACATTAGTTTGGTAGATTATCGCGGCAAATATGTCGTCTTATTCTTCTATCCCCTGGATTTTACTTTTGTCTGCCCAACTGAAATTGTGGCTTTTTCGGATCGCGCTGATGAATTCCGTAATATTGGCTGTGAAGTAATTGCTTGCTCAACCGACAGTCAGTACACACACTTGGCCTGGGTTAATACACCACGTCGCCAGGGCGGCTTGGGTGAATTGGATATTCCATTGTTGGCTGACAAATCGATGAAAATTGCACGTGAATATGGTGTTTTGAACGAAGAAACTGGTATACCATTCCGCGGTCTATTCATTATTGACAAAAACCAAATTTTAAGGCAAATTACCATAAACGATTTGCCAGTGGGACGCAGCGTAGATGAGACATTGCGTTTAGTGCAGGCCTTTCAATTCACCGACGAACATGGTGAAGTCTGTCCGGCTAATTGGAAACCCGGACAAAAAGCTATGGCCGCAGATCCCCATAAGTCCAAAGAGTACTTTGCGGCCACTTCATAAATGCTGTTGCTGTACTCACGCTAATGATCGCCTACATACCGAGATAGCTGAATAATGTTAAATGCAAATAATAACCAACATTTAAATAAAGGGAGAAACAAATCAAGAATTACACATTTTAGTTTTTTAAATTGTATTTTTCAATACATTGTGGGAACAATAGCATAGTCTCATTCTTTATTGTTTAGAAAATGCGCTATTTGGAAGTATGAAGTTCTATGAATAGCACACGATTCTATATCACTGTTTAAAATAAAATTATGAAAAAGAAAAATTACCCATTTGTGTAAAAAAAAGAGCTTTAGATATAGCAATTTTACTGCAGGATACGAAAAAGGTGCTTGCATTTCATCCACACGAAATTGGGCGGTCTTGTGTAGAAAAACTAACCCAAACTTTGCGTCACGTCGCCATTCAACAATTACAAATTTATTTTTGGAAAATTTCTCAAAGCATTTCACACAATCGCTTTCTGCTAAAGTGCCGTCGATTGTACGCAAAGCATATTTTGTGAATTTGAAACGAGCTTGCAACCAGAGAAATCGGTGAGGGTAAACGTATGCAGACTAAAAATTATTGAATTTCGGGTCGCATATCTAGAGTTGTTCACAATAAAAAAGGCGCTGATTATATATGATTTTAATTTGGTTTAATTTTCGAGCCTTAATTTTGTGAGAAACGCTCTCTCAAAATTGTCAAAAAGGGCCTAAGCGAAACTGCTCTAGCCTTTAGTTCATATTGGTTGTTCAGACCTTTATTTATAGAAGAAAACGGCCGCAAACTGAAATGAAAATAAGTTTCAAACAAAGTTGTTTACTTACAAACAGCTGAACGAAAAGAAAAATTTTAAATTTGTGGAAGGTATGTTAATTAGTTCTTTTTCCACTTTTTGGTCCAATTATCTAATTGATACTTAATATGCTAAAGATTGTAATCGATTGTGCATCATGAAACTTGCATATAAATATTAGTAATAACTTCATTTTTCAAAAATATAAATTAAGCTTTTATATTTTTCTAGGTCGATGGCGTATTTTAATAGAAGGGTCGAAAAGCATATAATATTTAAGGAAGATGAGAAATCTTGCAAATGTTTGTGCAGCCCTTTTTAACATTTATTCGCACTATAAGGTGCAAAATCGGGAAATTTACAATGTAACATCGGCAGCTTCCGCATCTTATTTCGACGACGGTGTCGACGTTTCGCTAGAGTTCTTCCGGTTGAGGCGAATAAGTGAGGAAATAAGGCTCTTCTGCACTTTCAAATTGAGTCGTATTGAAATAAAAGACAAAAAGAATGAATCTGCTTTAAGATGTTTTGTGAAAATTAAAAAGTTCACGTTTATTTATATAATGCAACACTAGGGTTGATTTCCAATTCATTTTAAAACATTGTACATTCTTTATATATAAACTCATATGTTAATGTATAAAAATATTATATAAAATAAAAACATACATATTAAAATATAGCTCAAGTTCACAATTCAATATTATCTTAAGAAAAGAAAATATGAAACTACATGAACTATATAAAAGTAATTTCACTTAATTTCATTTTATCATCCCATTATTTTTTCAAAATAAATTTCAAAAGGCGGAAGCCTTAAGATACATAATTAGTGCTCTGAAAATAATAAGTATTGACGAGGCGTTTTGGTTTCTTCTCTTATGATAGTGCAAGAAATGACGAGATAGACTGAATCTAAAGTCATCTTACGTAAATAAACATAATGCCTTTTAGTTACTACTAAATCGATGCGGACAAATATACGATGAACAGATGCCTACGTGATATAAAAGCAAAAAAGACATGCATGATGGCAATTGGCCAAAGGCAGCAAGCATAGCTTTTGCACAATGGCAAAGGGTGGCAGGCAAAAATTTGGCATAATTTTCCCACCTATTCGCTTAAAAAAGAAAAATGAAAAGGAAACATTCCAAATTGCAATGACAATGGAAAGAAAATGCGTCATTTATAATTAATATACATATTTGCTATCGCACCGCTTATCTTAATACGTTATCATTTATTATAACCATTGAAATTTTTCCCTACTTGTTTTGATGGCGGTACAATAGTATTATAAAATATTAAGGTAACCTTTGTAAACTGGATGTCTCGTTATACTGTAACTCTGTAATAAAAAATAAGCTTTATTTGGGTTGAATCGGATATGTCCGCAATATGCATCAATTTTAAAGCACTTTTGGGAAAGTGCAGCTAATGCTAAGGCGTGTTGGATAATACCGTGTCTAACCAACACTAAAGCATGTATGATTTCGCCGACATGCATCAAACATAGTATAAGATAATCTCATTTACATTGATCAATATATATATATATATACATGAAGAACCAAAGTCGTCCTACGTTTTGGCCTCGCAGGTTCTTCGTCTCTGAGGGGGAGTGCTAGAGTAAGTTAGGTTAAGAGAGTTAGGAGTAAGTAAAGAGAAATCAGAAGAAGTTATTTGCTTAAATCGAAGTTTGTCAATGCTACAGTAAGCTAGGCAGAATTAGAATTAAGAAATTAGAGTAAAGAGAAATAAGCCGAAGTTTAGTTAAATTTGTCAGTGCTAGAGTAAGTTAGAGAAAGTTAGTTGATCGCGGGGTGAGTGAAAGAGTTGACGTTTTGCTCTGGTTGGTGCGGTTACAACGACGATGGTGATAGGTCTTTAGATTAAGAAAGGTGAACTTTTATTTGAAGTAGAAAAAAGCAGAATTGTCAAAGAAGAAATACCGAAACATATTTTTTAAAGAAAAAATATTGTAAAGAAGTGTACGAATCTTATATAAATTCAAAGTGAGAAAATAATGCGATTAAATCTGTTTTAAAGAAGTTTTTATCGAAAGCAAAAGAAAACTACACGAATTTTATTTTCAAGTAAGAATCTACTCATGAATGGTCTTCAATTAGTATTATTTCTATTGGAGTATGTTGTTGTCAGAGACCAACTAGGCTAGATAAAATTTCTTGATTATTAATTTACAAACGTTCACGTTCGTTGTCCTAGTAATATGTTTTGGGAAAATTCGTAAATTCTTAATTATTTCCATGTACATACATGCCGATAGCCTGTGTTGCTAGTGCTCAATGTCTCTTTTTTTTAGTCTAAGAATTCAATTCATTAGTCTAAAATTAAAATAATAATAATAATAATAATAAAATTGTAAATGTTCCTTTCGTATTCATACACATATATATATTCACTCCCTTGTGCTTTGCAGCTAATGGTCTTACACAGTTAGTGACAAATTAGTTTTGAAAGCGCTCCATCATTAAGTTAATAAATAGAGTTGTTAGTACAAAGAAGCGCTATTCAAAAATGTCCTTATATTATTGGCTTAAAGCCGCCACAATTTGAACGTGCTAGAACAGCTATTGTGTTGCTATTAAAGTCTTGGACTATCTATTACATACCTGGATAATATCTTATTTCGTTGAAAAAACTTGATAAACAGTAGATCCTTTCTCACATTTATATTGTGAAAAAGTCCGTTGGAGATTTCTTAAAATGACGTTATAATCTGTGAAATATTTATCAAATACATTTGTGTACGTTCAAGTGCACATTGGTGGCCGTATTCTGAGCAACATCACACGCATTCTTTGTCCGTGTTTGAGTGATTTAACAACCTTTTTTCATATCAAAATTGATGTTGAAATGTCCTATTGTGGCTACTCCTTTGAAATGCCAAAATTAATGTAGTCAAAACAAAATTTGAAACGAAAACAAATTATTCTCGCTTTTGAGTACTGACCAGTGACAGAGCCAGACTACACCACATGCTATGATATACATACGTATACATACGTATACAAATCAAATCTTGAAATGCGCTTTAAGACTTTAGTCTTAGAATTTATTCTCTGGCTAAATTTGTAATAATAATAATAATAAAAAAAATGCGTAAAGATGGCGGGGCAAACGTTATTCGTTTTTGTCTCGTTGTTTTTTAATTCACATTGGGCATTTCTAGATTTTATATTCGCCAAAAGCTTCAATATACTCTGTAGAACTGTACAATTTTTTTTACAATTAAAACGTCGCAGTAATAATTTATCTTCTTTAATATAAAAAAATTCTACATACATTTCTTTCTGCATGGTGGCGAATAATACAAATCAATTTTTCATAGTCAGTTTTGCCATTGAAAGAAAATAATGACCTAGGGAACTGAGTAAGCATATGCTTAAAAATAAGCATTTGATTATTCGCAATAAGTTTTCATTAAATGTAATAATAATTGGAAAACATACCTTTTTATCAAAAAAAGTAAAAAAATCGAAGGATTTAACATTATAACATTATTGTTACAATAACATTTGCTTAACAAAAAAATAAATGAGGAGCGATAATATAGAAACTGTAAAAGAAAAAAATTGTAAGAAATTGTAAAATATGATAAGTATGGTCTACAAATGCGAATTAAACAGATTTGATTGAAATAAGCTTTATCTAAATTCTTCCGCATTTTATTGTTGATTTTAATACGTGGGTGGTAAATAAATTTTACAAGGACAACGCAGCATATATAGATGGGTATCACATACCACAAGTACCACATGAGTAATACAAGGATTTTATTATAAGTTCCACGCCAACAACATATAAGGACAGGCTTTTTCCCAGCATGGTGCTATGAGATTGGAATGCCCATAGGCATTCTGTCTGATGCCTCATTAAGAATGCTCCAAGTTTAAAATGTAGAGATTTGGCGGAAACATATCGCATTTCTTGTAAATATATATATTTTTTTAAGTTGAGGTCTTTTTTTTTAAGAGAAAAAAAGTAAGTCATGTCATTAAGTTATAAATGGTTTCGTAAGGAAACATAAGGTTTCTGTGTTTGATTATTATAGTTGATAATAACTTGACGGACAAATTAACGTAAATACATGACGTAACGGATATAGAATAAAACAGATGAATAATACGACAGCTTATAGCCAGGATAGACAATAAAGGCTTTGAGAAGAGTCATATTTTAATTCATTTCTTTTTGATATCTACATTATTTTA
>NW_023998432.1:6305262-6350292 GCF_014805625.2 Glossina fuscipes
ATATTTTAATTCATTTCTTTTTGATATCTACATTATTTTATTTTTTTCGTTTTATTGTAACACGTCAAATGGACTAGTTAGGCCCAAACACAGCACCAGCTCTTGACGTATGTTACACGCGTTATGAAAATTGTCAGTCGTCTAATAGCTACGTTGTTGACAATTTTTTTGCAGAGTCATATAAGGATAATAATGCATGTATGGGCAACTATCCGTATGAAATTAGGACTTGTTATATAAATAAATAAACTTTCAAATCAAACTTATGATTGATATCAGCTAAAGCTTTATGAAATTATATCAAAATTTGTTTCTTTTTGCAATCCTATGAGTGTTTTCAAAAGGCCAGTGTTTATAAAAAGATAACCGCAACTACCTTCAAATATATGAATGAGGTAAAAGCCAATGAGTAAAATTTTAAATTTGCATATTAGATATTGTGATTTCACAATATGGCTGTTAGATAAACGTATGGGCATAACTTTATATTAGCTAAGTGTTGTTGCTTGTATTTTTGGATTTTATGAACAGTAACAGAATCAATGCGCTGAAGTTTTGTTGAGTTACAATTCAATTAATGTAGTTATACAATTACGTGTGTATGTACCAGTAATGCGCATGTGGATTAGTAATAGCTTCGAATGTTTAGAAAATTTAGAATAATTTTCATTTTGTTTGGCTTACGTATGCGTAACAGCTGTGAAATATCCTCTCTTATATCTATCAAGATAGCTTTCAATTCAAAGATATTTGGCTTAGAATTGAATGTTCAGAGCTCCGTTTAATATTACGTATAAACAGAAATGAAACGAAAAAGTTTGAATTTAGAAGGGGTAATAGAATACACAGCTAACTATTATTACACATCTGCTTTTTAATAAAACGAAACCTCTATTACGAATCCTTCCACACATTACCGTGCACTATATTGTACTAAAGGACCAATAATTATAAGAATTCATCACTGCACTTCCTTGGAAAGCCGTCGAACTCATTGCTTGCATTAGCACATTATTTCACTTTATTTCACGTACTTTTCCAGATATGGAGCTCTACCTAAAAATGTTAATCTATATAAATTTTCCTTTCCCTTTGGTTTGGATGGATTAAATGTTAATTTATGTGCATGTAATTTTTTTGTCTTTAGGATTAGAATGATATGACATGGTCCCGATCTGTTCAGGAGTTACAACATAATCCTTGCCGTCATTTCTCTTTTATTTTTCAAAATAAATAACAGGCAAGAAAGTTCCGACATTAGTGATACATAATGTCAAGAAAAGCGATTTTCTTTCTTTCTGTGTCAAAGCGAACGAGAGTTAATAAAAGATACGTATCGTTGCCATGAACTTGACATTAGTCCGGGAGTGAAAATAAAAGGCTACGCTTTTTGCAACGACTCAAAACCGAAAAAAGAAAAGTTTCGCTTTTAACCATGATATAAAGTAGTATATAATTTACATAAACTGCTTTAAGCTGAGTCAATGTAAACATAATTCTGAGCTATTTAACCCGTTTAGTGTTGTTTGCTGAAACTTAAATTATGTCTATCACTTAATCTGAATATCGGATTCTTTAAAATCTATTAAAACAACTTTGCTTAATACACGCGATTTGCCTTTGTCGTATTTAAAATGACTTTTAATCTTAACATCTCATGATGATTCGAAATTTAATTGGTTTTGTTTGCTGTATCGGTTGCCAAACTTTTGCGTGTATGCGATGGCTTAGGGGTACACTTGCAATTTAATTATGTACTAGTTGCGGGTGTGCCTCTGTACTACTTGTGTACATGCTTTTTTCTTTCTTGTTTATTTTATTATAACTTTTTTTTCTTTCCTAGTTTTTAATATTATTTAGTATAAGATTTACTTCTAAGAGTCAATTGGATTCGACTGTTAATCTATTTTATTTGGGTGTAAGTAAACAATTAAAAATGATCACCAAAGTGTGTATACACCAATAATATGCTGCATTTATATGTGTAAACACACTTGTAACATAGAATTAGTAGAGGCATGCATTTCTTTAGAAATTATATATTACATATATATAAAATCTGAATAAATCAATTGTATCAAACCAATTCAAAAGCGTATCAGTTCGTTAAAGGCACACAGGCGTTCCATCCGCCTAGGAATTGCTTCATGTCTCGTCTGGCATTTATAAAGAAGCAGATAGACTTGGCGCATTGAAGCCGAGCAGTTTAGGGCTAAACTCCAACAACACTTACTTACGCTTTGTGAAGGATTCATAGGGAATCTTAAACGCATCCTATCCTTAAATTCAAAAAGACAAAAATTCCTCAATTTACAGGTTGATGATATTTTTTTTAATCAACAGACACACCAGCTAGAAGCTGTTTATATTCTTTATAAATTTTAGACCTCTTTGTATTTTCGTCAAAGGATGAATACCTGACATAGAATGATTATTTTTATTAATAATTACGCAACTATTAATAGTAAAAATGAAAATTAACAATATGCGCTTACCTTCGGTTCGTAATTGACATGTCATTCTTGAGCTCGAGGTCTATCACATGAAGGCTACCAAACATATATAAAACACAATTACTAAATAAACTAAAAATTATATATTACAATTGTGCTCCCTGCTGTGCTCCACTTGTGGGCAGCAGTGCATTGCAGTGCTTTAGTTGGTGTGCCATACATACGTAAGTTTTTGTCACCACTGATTGCCGCCTCTAAATTTGCCAGCTCGACCATCCATAACCTGTTGACCCTCAATAGCCGTATTGACTTGTATTTGTGGTCTGTCCAAGTCTAAAAGGAAAAGTAAGACTAAAACAAATGCAAATAAATTTTACCATAATTTTTGTAAACTTACTTCGCCATCCGGCTACACCTTTGTTCGTCAAAGCCCATGAATTTAGGTCTGCTGTTGGCTGTGCAAGTATTGGCATCCGTGACCAGTGCTTTAGTACAAATTTTCGGTCCTCTCAGAGTAGCGTATGATGAAAAACAGCATTATCTATACTTGTTCTTTTCTAATTGATCTATAAGTAGCCACGATGATTGGTGAAATGAATTAATGCAAATGACCAAAAAAATATTTCCATATTGTTCTTTTAGTTAATGTTATATCTTTCGTAATTTTGCTTAACTACACGCGCACACAATTCATTGACTAGTTTTCGTGGAACAATGTAACTCACCTTCCTTTTTTTTGTTGAAAATGCGTATTATTTCCCTTCGTACCATTTTATTAAAAATTTTATAAAATTTTGCTTCTATTTACGTTTGTGTGGAGTTGTTGTTTGTTTATAAAATTTGTGATTTAATTTTCTTTTATTTTTTTAATGTCATACTAAGTGGCCTTGAAGTTACGCCGTGATGTGAGAGCTAGTTAACTAAAAGATACATAATTAGTAGCATGGGGCAAGACCGTATTGATGCAGTGTTGCATATATACATATAATGAAATGTTGTAAGCACAACAACAGCAATTGTTAGCCGTAGCCCCTTTATGGTGAACAAGCATAACTCCACAGTGTTTTTAAGGTTTTGATTAGGTATTCGATATATGTTGATTGTGTAAAATTAGTTTCATGCTACATTTCTATCAATTAATTCATAGCGGCATCCCTTCTTTTTCAAACTAAGTTGAAATTAGATGCGTAGTATACCACTTAACCTTCGTTCGGTTGTATTATTATATAGCTTAAGTTTATTTTTATGAACTACTTGTTCTTTTATTTGATTTTTAATATACTATATTATTGCTATCTCTTGTAAGTATATTTTTACTATATATTTTATTTCTAAGCGGAACTTAGTGATCTATATCAAATCTATGACCTATTGCATTCCTCTCATGAGTAAAGTTAATTAATATCTATACAATAAGTGTTCGCTGCTCTGTTACGCGATACTTCTAATCTATAATATCTTGGAATAATATTGAATTAATTTGTTCCATTTTGTAATATGCAAGTTCAAATTTCAGCTTAATTTTTCTATATTTATACAGGCAAAGCGACGGCGCTGGCACAGATGTGATAAGGAACAGAGAATAAACCGGAAGCAGATAAAGCAAGGGTTCATTATTTGAGCGTGGCCATCGCTTTCGTCTTGACCATTTTACAGTACACTAGATAATCTAAATTTTGTTTCTTTAGTTTAGTCATCTATGTTGCACAATGGAGTAATCCCAGTTAGATGGTGTAGTATTAAAGGAATTCGTAATGTATTTAATCTATATATTATAATCTTCTGTCTTCTGTAATCTATATATTATAGAGTTCTGTCACTACTTTTAAATGTTTCAAGTGTTTGGTGATGATGGGCTGTTGAGGTTAGTTTTCTGATTTTGTGGACATTACGTAATTCTGATAATATTGAATTTTTGTATTCAGTATCCCTGTTCGAAATGAAGATCTTTATTGCACCAGAGGTAAAGTTGGTGTGGTTACGTGATATTTCTTAGGTTACATATTATAGTGACTGCGTATTCGTTTCCCTCAATCGATTTAGGTTCTTTGGTGTCAATAAATATTGTGTCGAAAGCCCGTGCCGGTGTTACCGTTAAAGTCACTGGACTTTTCAAATTTTTAGTAGTTTTAAACGTACTGTTTTACGTATTGCATAACGGCATTCGTCATATTCTTCCAATAATAATATACTTTTACTGATTTTTTTACTATACCATAATTTTTTGTAACTTGCCAATTGTCCTGTAAACTTCTAAACAACCCTGTATAGGGGTCATCTTTACTGGCCACTTCTTCGAACGTTGAAAGAATGACTCTAAGTTAAATTTGCCACGAATAAGCAAATCATTGCTTTATATACATGTTTTTACAGGTTTTCCTCGTTTGATGTAACATCTTCCAGGATTAGTTATACGTATATATATAATGAGCTTTTCATATTCATTCATTTTGCTTATTCAATGTGTTATTCCTTATCGTTCTGCCTTTTTTGTCTGTCATTGATCTTGTCGAGAGTTTCATCAAATAGTTTGTCTTCTTGTTCATGTCTTTAAAACCTTCCAGCGTAAAATGTGATAAGGCATCAAACGAGTACCTACTAGAAAGAGACTCGAACGCAAAACCACATTCCAGTCGACTCTCATTCCTCTTAATTAGAAATTCGGATTTTCCATGCAAAATAAGTAAGATAGAAGCCTGTGATCAGAGCGGGAAAAATATGTTTGCGGTATATGCATACTTTAAAATGTGTTATAGACCAAAGTATTGTAGTTAATTCTTGTTTATCGCTCGATTTTTCACATTCACCTTTCGTGGTTTTGCAACAAGCAACGGCTCCATGGGTACGTCTGCTTGGACGTTATGCAGAATTATTTGTTGTTTACCGGGTATTGGAATAATGTTGGACTCATTATTTTGAAATATCTAACTGTTATTTCATAACACTGCGTTCATTTAAATTGTATTCCCTTTTTAGACAAACTTGTTAGATGTCTAGAACATTCGGAAATATTTTTTATGAACCTACGATTGTAACTGCAGAATGTGATGAATTCATTTGCACAATCAACGTCTCTTCGTGTAGGGCAATTTTCAATTGTTGAATATATAGTATCGTTCGGAAGTATTCCCTTATCAGTACATTTAGGTCCGAAGTATGTTCCCTCTCCCATGAAAAATTGACATTTTCCCGGATGTATTATTAGATTGTATATAACGTACAATTCATAAATTCATGTGATGAAGCAGTTATCAGTTTTTTAACATATTTTTCGATTTCGCCCTTAAGTGCCATTTAACATTGGACAACATTAGTGGTACGATGTAACTGTAAAGAGCAAAAAGTTGATAACTGTTCCCAGTACAGTTCAAATAAATTCGCTAAATATTCATATCGCCGAAACGGAAAAAGCAAAACTTAAATGAGAAAAATATGAAAACTACACCGTTTAATTGTTAAAGTGAAAATTTAAGTACAAAAAACAAATAGATATTAACCAGTTAAAGTAGTGACTAGTCTGAAAAATCATTTCAAAGATATTTTTGAAAACTTACCCGCTCAAAACGAAGGAAAAATAAAGACTATCCCATTCCGAGTGAAAGAAAATTAAATAGTTTATGGCCATTAATTAAAGCTGGAAGTCATATAAGTGCATTGACTATTCATTCATGAGATGTAATAAAGAATTGTTAATTTTGTTTACCAACTCAAAAGCACAGCGCAAATTTTTTGCTTTTTTGGTAATAAACGATATTAAAATTTATGAGCGTAAAATAGTTGTCATTTTTTTTTCAGACAAATTATTAACGGAAAAAAGAAAGTTGGAACAATGAACGCAGAAGGAATATTTAAGCTAGTACAGGTCGTGGCGTGTGTCGTGATACAAGCTCACAAAAAAAAATCGAAAAATTATGAAAAGAATTACATTTCGGGCAGCGGTAAATCCAGAGAGAAAGACATTTAAGTAAATGTCTTTAATAAAATTAAGAACCCTGCAGACGCCGTCATTCAACACAGTGGTGGATTCTCTGGCTATTAAAGTGACATTAGACTTTACACACGTTTGCATTTGACTAAACAAGAGTTTTGGGACCCAATCAATCGTTGCGCAATAAGTGGTTCAATATTACTATGAGGTTGAGCGGAAACTTTCATTACTAACAAATAAGTTTTGCCAACTGATATGAAATTTATGTTGTGGCGTTGTTGCCAGGGAAAAAAATAAGCTAAAGCAAACAGACGCAAGCAGCAAATGTCAGAAGTTTGCAGATCGTGACAACTATGCTGAACGAAATTATTATCGTCAAGAACGTGCAATCAGATTCGCAACATGTTGGCCAGGGCCAAATTACGGACATAAAGCGATTCTTTTTCCCGCTTTAAACGATTGACCAAAGACTATAGTGTAAGAGAAGGAGAGGATGTGCACTATCCAAAATGTCGAAAGGTTAACAGGAGGCCTTTTTACGAGATTAGTAGCAATAAGTATAATATTATGACATGGCCGAGATGAGGTCATAGTCTACCGAAAATGTTAATTTGTCAGAGGAAATTCTCTGTTACCATTCATAAGGAAAACTGTGTCAAAGAAAAATATTGCACTGCTAATTGATACTGGGACTTCGAAGATTTATATTAAACCTCTGTCAGAGCTGAAGAATATAGTACATGTGAACACACATTTTGTAGGCCACTCTAAATTTACGAAAATATTTATTTTGAAAACTTTGGATATATTTAAACAAGTAGACGCAAGAATTGATTTGGAAAACGGAAACTTTCTCATAATTCTGGCATAGACAAAATGAATTTTTTTTAATGCAACGATGTAAAATATGTTAGGTTTAATGATTACGAAGAAGACTAGTGTCGACATTATGTTGATGTATCCACACTTTTCGAAACTTCTCGGTTTTACAACCAAATGTTTATTATTTTGGCTGAGAGTACGTCATCCGAATCCCCTTTTACAGAACTAGTCAGTCGATCTTATGATTTGAATAATCATTAATTCACTACCGACCAAATTTCTTCCATTTCCTTTCAACTCTTTCTGTGTTAGGAATGTTGCCACTGTCACATGAGTGGCTTGAAGAGCATCGGCTAGAGATAATGCGTCTAAAAATTATTCAAAATTTTCTGATTGTCCGTCGAAATGCGTAATGATACTTGAGACCGTGCTCAGAAACTTAACCGCCGTCTGTGCCATTGTGTCGTTATCACTATCGCTATCTATGTTAGAGTTAGTTTCTTCTAGATTGGTTGGGACTGTTTGGTATTCCTTGACAGTATCCAGGCTTTTATACCAAGTTTCAGAAGGCCTGCGATATAGTGTGACATGTTTTGTTGCATGGTACACTTCGCGAGTATTTTCACCATTAGGTACCTTAGAACCCGGTAAATTTTTAACGCTGCTTCTTTATATTTCTCGTGCATATTCCGTATATTGTATCAGTTCACAACTATTTTCCAATGATTTCGTTATTATTTCGAGATGTTCTTGTAACGCTCCCGAACGAGTGAACCTATTTTTTTTAATGCACTCATATGATCTTTGGAACTTTGCAACTATTAGCTTATTCACAACATTTGCATTGAGTTTAACTATCATTTATTTCTCATTACCCTTACCTGACAATAGTACAATTATCAATTACTAGAATTATTGGCACATGTTTTTATATATAAAAATGTGGAAAAAAATTGGTTTTCACATAAGTGATTGACCATATCAGAGCGCCTTTATCCACATCGCTTAAGCTCACTTTTAGCATGTTATCTTATACTGCTTGATAAAGAATTCCTTTCTACCTATGCGATTCTACAACACCGTTGATGTTTTTCAGGAAACAGGGTGCTCTTGCAAGCTAGTGTATATATCCCCTTCGCTGTCTTAGTTTTGGGTTTACTGACTTTTTCAGTTCTCCTATTTTAATTTCCCTATTTTTGGCCTATCGACAATCGACGGCTTGGGTTAGACTGTCTGAACAATTCGACAGTTTCTTCTAAGGCATATTCTTTCTATATACGATATAGTACTTGCTTATTGTTTTGATTGAATGCTTATTTTTTATGCGATTCTACGTAGTTGGCAGATTTGGCATATAATAAAAGTGTTTTGGTTTGGGTTTTGGATATACTAATTTGTTGCTTTGAGCGGCTGTTTACTGGAGTCGAAAGAGTATCTGTTCGTCTATCTATCATGAGCCCAATAAGCCGTACCATTAAAGACTCAAGGAATGTTTTTATGCCAGTGTTCACATTTTGAATAATTAGCCATGTTGTGACCTGCTGTACGGATTTGCTCATTTTGGAAAAGACTGGGATTAATACGAAAGCGTTTAACTTGTTGGTTAACTGATAGGCTTCATAAAGCTCGTCTTTATGCTGAAGTGACTCTTCTTGCTAATTTTGTATTGAGACCTCTGGATACTGGGGCTTGTGGCAATTGTATTGAATCGGAGGCACCTACGAACTTTCTGTCATGCGCTAGTCTTCATAAAGTTGTTAAATGTTGGCTAAACATCGCAGGAGATGTTAGTCAAACAATTATCGGTGTTCTGCGAAACACTATCACTTTCCGTGGAATTAGTACTATTCAATAGTATAGTACATGTTTATTTAAAAGACTGCAATGGTTCGAAGATGTTGCGACAGCGTTAAACGATTCGGAAATATTACTGGGCACGGCCCTTCTTTTGTACAGTTCAGACTTTTCAGAGTCATTTTACGTCTACTGCAATGCAAGAAGACTTGCCATAGGGATTTGATGCAGAAAACTCTAAAGGCGGCGAAACCCAATAGCCTTAATGTTTGAGAAGCCCTATCAAGTTCAACGCAACTCTTCTGTTACTAAACAAGAATGTTTGGCAACGATGCATAGCCTCAAGAAATTCACTCGGTATATGGCAGAAAAAAAGTTTGTTAACATAGCAGAGTAGACCGCGTTAAAGTGCGCTTTGCTTCGAAAAGCCCTGATTTCTTGCTTGGCACAATAAGCACTTCATTTGAAGATATTTAAGTTTTCAGTGCTATGCGAAAGTGCTACTCAAAATGTAAAACCCGGCGCCCTTTCTCATTACTAATTCCTTCTTCTTCTTCCATTCAGGATATCAACAACCGAAAATTTGCTGTGGTGCGTAAAAAAGGCATTACTCATTTCGATGACCGAGCTAAATCTCATTACAACATTTTCAGTCGAAAAAATATTTAAAGCTAGCGAAGAAAGAGAATCAGACAGAGAGATACCGTACGATTTGTGCTAGAAACTAAGGGTATGTAAGGAAAAAGTCTTACACGTTCTAGTTTAGTTACGCAATGATCCCAAATGATCACATTGTGGCATGTGGAGAGTCTTAGAAAAGATTAGACGTTATATCTATTAGCCAAATTAGTTTGTTGGTTTTAAAAATTACGTGAGATCATGTGAAATTTCTGTATCCATTAGACATCGGAACTTTGTATTAGATCTGCCTATGATGAAGAGAATCCAAATTGAGAGAATTAGAAATTATTTGTTGATTTAGACTTTTCTTATGGACCTCGTTCTCGCACAAGTAATGTAGGGATATCCAACATACTGTAAAAAAATTATGGCTCAAAGGCCAACGCATCTACGAGAGGTAATCGTTCAGTCATAGTAGCAGTGAATGCGTACTTGAGTCCTAATAAAAAGAATAGTTATAAAAAATTGAGTCTCATAGATTGCGCTTTTCGATCGTCTATACATTCCGCTATTAATACTATCCTTTAACCCATGATTTCTGGTGAGATCACTTATACTGCTAAGAAAGTTCCAATCCTTAGAAGATCCCATGTAAGATTAACGCGACCAGACTCCTTTGAGGTGGTAAGGAGTGACTCTACAATCGTCAGACACTGCGAATTGATTGAACTAGGATACAATTTGTGCTTCAGAGTTACAAACTTTACTGAAGGTCAAAAAGTGTTCGCGAGCAAATTAGCTAGTCCTTTCATTCACCAAGTCTGGAGCAAAGCGGAAAAATAGAAAATTGTTATTATGAATTGACCTCTCAAAATGTTCCGACAAGCTTGTAGGAATTTATCATGACATGGATGTAAGATCCTGGCTCATGCAAAGTCAACTACGATGATTATACTTCGGCTTCTGCGACACCAAAATTTGAGTTGATCTGTAATGGCGCCCGTCACCTCATGACAGTTAGTCACACTACAGTCTTCTATACTTCGATTCCCATACTTTGTCCAAGACTTATGGAATTGTGATAATGTGAGAGATGAAGAAATTTATGATCACGCAAAGAAGAGAAGAGAAAACACAACGACATGGTTGTTTCCAAATTGGATTTTTTGGCAGCAGATGCTTACGATGAGATCGCGGAAGAAAAAAACTGATTAGTTCAGTCGGAATAAAATTTAAATATCTGATAACAGTCGTCTAAAATCAAAAAAGAGATATTTTCCGTGAATCATTAAAACGTCTCCAATGAAGTGTAAAAACTACTTCACACTTCGGACGGTTAGTTTGTCAAATGTACGCGCGCGCTGTAGTCGAACAGTTTCACTTTGTGTGAAGCAATTTTTTTTATAACATTGCTTTATACGCGTTTAAAGCCTAATTAGTTATAAAAGTATATAATTATTATTAATTTAGTCAGAAAATAAAATCTAAGAGTAAAGTCTTAAAGCAGAAGGCTATCGGCGTTATTGACAACTCTACCGTATATGCGACTTTATCCACGACCATTGAGTTGTTAGTCGAATTTTTGTGCCTACCCGGCCACCCAAGCGGATATAAAGGTGTTTAAATTATTGAATTATATCGAAGTTTTTACTGCGATATTCATTTTAGTTTTTGCGATCAGTAGTTGGCGCTGCCGTCATTAGGTGTCTTTGTCGTTTTTTGCATGTTTGGAGGGTTTCTCCTGGCTTGCTCCTTGTTTACTGTGACCTTGATAGATTGAAGTTTGTGTTTAATTTGAAAGATCATTTGCGTGTATGTGACAACCTTTTTTGTTTTTTTTTCACAATTGTTTGTTGCTTCTTGACATGGAGTGTTCTTTTACATCATGTCGAACAAAAACGGGTCCTGATTCTGAACAATTCATTATTTGTTGGCTTTGCGAACGTTTTTGTCGTGCGAAATGTGCAGGTATCAACGGCCGTGCAGCAGATGCTGTCCTAGGTCCTTAAGTTGGTAATGTTACGACTAAGTGATTCACGGAGACAAAGAAAGGAAGGAAGGATGTTCTAAAATAAGCAAAAGTCTCTTGACTTTGTGTGGAAAGTTTGTAAAAATAAAGGGAAATGTTCGATGAGTGTCGCCATCTAGACAACTCATCTTCTCCTCCAGCCTGTAAAAGGCTAACTTATAGTGTAGTTTGTGGTACTTCATCTCCGTCTTGTGCAAAAATCTGAATCTAACTCGACTCATATAAGTGCTCCATCCTCGCCTAAAGAAAACTTTACCGTTTCCGCTGTCGTTAAGCCGGCCGGTAATAAAAAAGCTAAAAATAAGCTACGAAGCCCTCCTCGTTATAGCTATACCGAAGTGGCAAGGGTATCTCCCCCCATTGGTGCTATTCAGGCTACTCTGTGTACATCTTCAAAAAATATTAATTCAAATACAAAACTGGCACTCCCTCTGGCTGTCCAGGTGCATCTGCTGGTCACCGAGCTGGGCAAGTCGCCACAAGCTGCCCGTTGAAATGTTGTCACCTCCCCTATATTCTCGCCAACTCAAAACTCTCTACCTATCTCTCTACCGTACCTACGGTTCCTACTTGGAATGATGTCTGCTTGACGAGAATATTCGTGTCAAGATTGGCGCCTGACCTCTCTCAAGATAACGTAATATATAAAGCTGCAAAGGGCCCCCTCTCAACTTAGGGCAATCTGGTCTTTTAAAGTGTTAGTTTCGATTG
The DNA here is from genome assembly GCF_014805625.2 of Glossina fuscipes. Lineage (NCBI taxonomy): Eukaryota > Metazoa > Arthropoda > Insecta > Diptera > Glossinidae > Glossina > Glossina fuscipes. Next base: position 6,317,621 of record NW_023998432.1, read on the forward strand.
AAAACATGGAAACGAACGTTAAAAGAACCATTGTGGTCAGTTGAATCCTGAATTAAGAAATTCATTCCTCTGTATCTACCCCGTAATACTAATTCGGCAGCTCTTCCACTCTCAAAAAACTAAATGTTTTCCAGGCTCAGTAAATTTCATCTCCCAAAAACTCTTAAGCTCAATGAGCACGGAGTTCTCCTCGTTGGTCTTTGCTGAAACTTGGTTACAGTCTGATTTATATTCGTCAGAAGTTTTTCATAAATCTTCGATCGATTAGATCACAACGGTGATTGTGTTTTAAATTTAATATCTTTGTGCAGTGCCCTCCTCTTCATTTAACTTTCCTGTTCCTTCCGTCATTAAATTTATTGCCATTCGGGCGAAAATTGCCAATGAACAGTTGTACGTAACATTCTCAGATTCGGATAGCTGTTTTTACAAAAAATATGCTGCTCTCACTTGTGACGTGGCCGAAACGTGTAAACCTACTGATATACTTCTAGCGTTGGGCCGTTTCAATTCGCCACAAATTACTTGGTGTTATAGCGATAATTCTGGCTATAAGCTATTGTGTTTTTCAATGAACTTTTTGATCGTAATTTTCTTCAATACAACGGTACTCCTAATTTTCCGGAGATAGATGTAAATCGCTTTCACCTTTTAGTTTACCTGAGGATTCGTATCGCCCAACAATTTGTGTTTCCTTTTATTATAGGTTTGATGATTCGTTGAAATACTCTAACGTGCCAAAATCAACTTCCTCGAATAAATATTATGATTTTACTAAAACCAATATTTTAAATCTCATCTTTCACACATTATACTCGATTTGTCTGCGGGGAATATTGAAACCTTACTATCTTCGTTCTGTGATATATTAAACCCACCCTCGAAGCAAGTGCTCGCCATACCTTAACAAAACATTACAAAAAGTAGGAAAAACAAACTTTTCCAAAAATTGTGCAAAGTGGTTCTGTGTACGATTATTTTGCAAGGCGTAGATTTAATTATCTTACCCATTGATGAGATATTGCAGATACATTCAGCTGACAATAGCTTACTGTTTGTTAATCCTACATTTTTTTTTTTAAATGTGTCAACTTCAAAAGGAAAATCTGCATATATCCCTTGCGTGTTTTCTTCAATGGCTTTGAACCTTCTGGGGATATGGAAACTTGAAATCTCTTTAGTGAGTACTTCCCGCGACATTCTTTGACTGCCAATTCCGATTTACCTGTTCACTGTACGTATTCGGTAACTAACTCAGTTTTGATTCCTAACTTGGTCACATTAGAAAATGACAATTTAGATGGGTTGAGATCTCTAAAATATAGTTGTGCGCCTACACCCGATGGAATTCTATCTTGCATAATTAAATCATTCTCTATCGAGCTATGTGATGTTATTTCAATGATTTTTAATCCATACTTGAAATCAACTGTTTTCCCTTTGTGGTAAAGGAGTAGTTTCCTTATTCCAATTCACAAATGTGAAAATAGACGTTACATTGAGGACCATAGAAGCATTGCCGAGTTGAGTGCCGTACCTAAATTGTTTGAGCGAATGATTAATCACCATTTAGCTTTTGCTATCAAATCTAGGACTTCTCCATTTCAGCACGGCTTTCGGAAAGGAAGATGTGCTGTCTCGTGTCTCTTAGAGTTTGCTTGACATATTTTCAAGACTTTTTCTAGCGGTTCTCTCGCGGATGTCCTATATACTGATTTTAATAATGCGTAACTATAACTTACTGATCTTCAAACTCCATGCTTCTGGCTTCGTTTTTTACTTAGTGAAATGCAAGAGGTCTTATCTCCATACCAGATCGGTCAGGGTTCGGTTCAACTTCATCATTTCAGATGAATTTCCCTTGATGTCTGGCACTTAGCGCCCCTTTTCTTTAATCCACGCATTAATCATCTCCCCTTGGTGATGAAATCCAGCTAGATCTTAATGTACGCTGAGAATGTTAAAGTCTTTTCTTCGTTGGCCTTGGAATCGCAATGTTATCAGCCTTAAATTGACTTAAATAATTTGGTTGCAAGGTGCTTTATGAAATCGCACACAAGTTAGAAAACATAGATTCGTTCATCGATTTAGGAATTCTATTTGACCCAAGAGTACTTTTAGTTTTCACATTGAGTTCTCTTTAAGTACAGCTAGATCCGCGTTAGGCTTCATCAAAAGGTGGTCCAAAGAGCTTAAGAGCCCTTACATCGAAAAAAGACAACACATGTGATAAGTTAGCTTGAGTATACCTCCATTGTGTGCTCTCCTTCCTTATGTAGATTCATCTGAATCCGTTCAAAAGCAATTGTTGCTGTTTGAGTTGTTCTAAGTTGCTTCTGTTATCCTTCATCTTCATCATCATAATCACTTGAGAAACTTAGACTTATTCTTGGTTTTTCCTTCTTTATTAAGTTAATTAATGGCACAACCGATTCGTGCACATGAGATAAGCGTTAATGTCCGTAACCGATTCTCGAGCCACAGCTAGTCAGATAAATATAATTATGAGTTGTTTAATCTGTTCAGAATTGTTTGCAACAACTTTAATATCACTTCAACCTTAATATCGCCATCATTTAATCTCAATATCAGACTCAAAAGAAATATGTTTAACTCGCGTGATTTGCCTATGTTGTATTTAAACTAACTTGCAATCTTAACATCTCACTAAGCTTTGAAAACTAATTGGTGTTTATTGTTATTGGCGGCAAGCTTTCGCATGTGTGCAATGGGGTTGTCTTCCAACTTGGCCTCTTCTCTAGCTGTGTACGTGCTTTTATTCTTTTTTTTCCGTATTTAGTTATACTTGAATTATTATTGAATTGTTCGTGTTGTATTTTTTTCTTTCTTTACATCTCTTTGTATACTTTATACATGTTTAATAACAATTAAAATTTTTAATAACAATTAAAAATGTATAAACTTATAAGAGCCAACTGAATTCAATGTTAATTTATTTTAGTTGAGTTTAATGTATAATTAATTAAATAAATAAATAAAAATCAGGATTGACGTCTTTGGATAATGTATGTTGACGAATAGCCGATGAAGTCTGCAGTTTTCATGGCAAGGGCAATCTCAGCAAGTTTTTTATTTCACGACGCGTGTTCCTCATGACGATATTGAGCGCTGACTGTCCTAACCTGTCTATTGACTGTTTCTGTCTGATTTTCTCGTGAACTATACGGCAGAGTGAATCGGTATTGTCCTCTGATTTCCTAGAGATAACGCTGAAAGCATCTACTTGTATAGTGTACACCATTATTTGTAGCAATTTTGCTAGGAACCCCGAATTTTTGTGAGGATTCCCTCTCGCCCTTATTAATTCAATTGCCGTGGCGCGCACTAAAGGAATGAATTCGATGTACTTTGAGAACTGGTCCATAAATACTAACAACTGCGCAAGGCCGGATATGGTTCGGAGCGGTGGCTTCTTGTTTTTCTACATTGCTTCTGGGAATACAGGTGATTATTGATGACGGTGAAATCAGAAAACTTTTGCAAGTCTATTTGAATTTCTCGCAATCTCCTGTCTGTCCAGCTACACCCAACATTCGGCGTGATGTGTGTTACAATGCGATTGAAGTCTTCTACTGCTTCTCGCTACAATGTATCTACAACTACATTACTCGCTCTACAGCGACATTGTATCTCAAAGTCGTACTGCTGAAACTCTAATGCCCACCTGGCTAATTGGCCGGTCGAATCGTCCATGGAATTTTACCAATTTAGTGATAAGTACCTCGTCACGATATTAAAATGGTAAGTTTGTAAGTAGGGACTCATCTTGCGGACATCAAGATAAATGTTTCTCTGCGGCCTTTTGATGTCGGCTAACACGGGCGATTACGCGCTGTTTTCCATGAATTTATTGAGTTAAAACAGCTTTTAAATTAAAGTGAAAGTCAATGAGCAGTTTTGAGATGGTGGTGATTTTGGGCGCAAATCGGCGATACAAAGATGCCGTCCCCAAAAATCATTTGATATATCGTCATTTTTAGGTGTTGCAATTTTGCTGACGATCAACGTTTCCTCGGGATCTGTCTAGATCTCTTGTGTGCTAACCACATGACGAAAACATTTTAACTACCTCTTTATAAAGTTACACTCGTCCACTATAATACGTGCATTGGCTTCATACGGCGGAAGACTTCTCGGAGAGTCTCCATATGTTGTTTCCATGTCCTTGCTATGACAGTAATGTCGACCAAGTAGGCGAAAGCGGGTAGTTCCATATAAGGCCCAATTACATTTTCTAGGGGCCTTTGAACTGTCGCGGGCGCAGAATGTAACCCAAACAGCATAATTTTCCATTGGAAGAGTCGTCGCCCGGGCACCGTAAACGCGGTGTAAGCCTTGCGGTGTAGACTACTTATATCTTACCTCTTGTACGCGGCCTGAAGCTTGAACTACTGACAAAGGGTATGGGCTGAGTTACTATTCAACTAACGAAATTCTATACATATGCCCCAAGTGCAATTTTGTTTTCAGATTAGCGTGATTCGAGAACTATAGGCGCTACAAGCTGGTTCGATCTTAACTTGCTGATTACTGCGTCCATTACAGCTTGCATCGTGGATTGCGTGTAAGATATCGGAGTTTGAATGGCTGATCACCCTTTATGATAATCTTGAGTTCTGCAATATTCGCGACGTTATGTAAGCTCGCAAATTTCAGGAATTTTTTTCGTAAAGATTGCTTGATTTGTTGTTGTTTAACGAGCGTAAGTGCTCTAGTAAGTAAGCGTTTGTAGTAAATTTTAATTTCTCCGAAATGATGGGACCATTTTGGGGTTCGGGTGTGCGTATGGTCCCGATAGTTGGCTTAGAAATTTTAAATCTTTCGGTGGTCTCCCTGATCGACGAACTGCAAGCTTTAGCAGAATATATCAGCGTAGCTTCAAGTGCCTTAAGAAAATTAAAATTAGAAACAGAAAAGTATTCCATCCGCCAAGAATATATTTGGTTGATGGGCTGTTTTTCTACACGTTTCTTTTAGTTGTCAGACAAAAAGTATACCCTAGGAAGCTAGTGGTCGCACAAGTGTTAACTCCGGCTGTGACCCGTTAGTTCGCCTTAACAATTTCAGCACTGATTTTTTTATCTTAAAACCATAAATTGGTTCCGACGGGCTCTATGTCTTCTTCCGCCTTGTATGAGTTCTCGGCAGTTCCTAAGTGTCCTCCACTTTTCGACATCAGGAATTCGGACCTTTAGCGCAGAGATACTACAATTTCTTCAGCCATTATAGGGCTATCAATTTATTGACGTGATTCTGGCTGAGAGACAATCTTTGAAATTGTCGTTACGTCTTTGCTCTTCGATACTAATTTATCTTGCTGTGGAAGACTTACCTGCGATCTCGTAAGCCGTCGTGAGTCGCCACTCTACCAGGTTAGTCCTTGTAGTTCGATTGTTAATTTTTTGTTTCATGGGGCGACCTAGACATCGACTCCAGATGTGAAGCTTAGAGTTGAAGTTTTAGAGTTGCGGAATATGCTGAGGAAGCATGAGGAAGCTTTATTATTGTTTTGTATAGACTACTTGAACGATATAATAGTGTGCAGGCGTGTTGACCAGTGTAAAACTTGATTTAGTTGATAGGAGCTGACTAAATGATGCATCAGGTCGTACCAACTGTTTTGTTCGTTTCTTCCAGCACTTGTAACTGGGAGAAACGCTAAGATAATATAACGATCGATGTGTTTCACAAAGACAATGTTTTATTGGTAAAAAGTAGCTTATAAATTACAATTATTATGAAGTGACTCAGAAATATTATGCTATAATATAAAAATTATAAAATGATGTACTTGCATTTTTGCGTTTATTTACTTTAGAAATATGAACAGCTTGAAGTTTGTCACAACAAATGCGACATAAGCAAATTAATGTAAACAAGGACGACACACTTCAAGGTCTGGATTATGTAACTAGCGGTATTGTTGTCTGTGGTCAGCTATACAAACACAGACAAACATAGAAACATGATTGTACAAATGCAAGTGCATAAACAAATCGAACAACGTTATGTTAATAGGTGCACATATAATCAAACGCGAATGTGCAAATGAAAGAATAAAATGGATTGACTTGATATAAATAACGCGAATAAAACCACCCACTTAAAACTAAACATTCTCACCCGCTTTGACCACTCGGTCAACTAACTTGGTTGTCCATGCCTTATTAGACGTGGACCATGAAATTCGACAGGGAGAGGCACGGGGAGCTGGAGTTGGTGTTGCGTCATATTGTGGGATGTCATAGTTTGGTGCAGCAGTAATATGCGCAATTACCGCCTTCTTAAGGCGGATCATACTGCAGGATAAAATGATAATCGCGGCTGCGCCGATGGCCAATGCTGAGTATGCTATCTTAAAATTATGATTGGAGCTATCGGGGTGCTGAATCGTGGTTGCTTGTATGACTTCCAGCTTGTGTTGAATTGTTGATAACTCAGTTACTTGAGTACCATAGTGATTGAATAGCATTGAATAGTTGAAGGTTGCGGTGGAGCTGTGATTGAAGAAGTCTTGGTTTGACAGTTCTGACAATTTTCCAAGACTTGTATATGCTGACATTAATTTTGTTGTTATCGATGTGGAAGGAGTCGTGTTGGAAAACACATTCTGGTATAATAGTTAATACACCAGAACCCTTTAATTTGAATGGGATTGTGTTTCTGTCACACACAGCGGTTGCTTGCGTGAGTGATGATGATGCATGAATCCATTGGTTATTGTGTGCTAAGGTTATCCACGTTACATTTGTTGTGAGTTGCTTCGGCGGGCAATTCGGCAAAGTGGAGTTGTTGAATAGGTTGATTTCACATTTACATTTTTCAGCGTTTAAGTTGTATTGGAGTTGAACATTACGGCACATGAAAGAATCTTGTGTTAAGATGTCGCAAGAGTTGAGTTGAATAGGTGAGACCAAAAAATTGCGTCCTCTGATGATGTTTAGAGCCAGCAGAGAGCTACAAGATTGTATTACTACCATGGTGTTGTTTATATAGTTGGGAACAGGCGTTAATTTATAAATCTTGAATCTATCATGATTGAATAATGGCAAGGTGGTATACCACGTGATTGCGAGTGAGCCCACCCTTGATCTTCATTAATTTGTAAAGTTCTAACAGATCGTCCTGTCGTGCGGGTAAATTCAAAGATTGAGACCGGTGAGCCTTAATATGCCTGGTCTCGTTCTCGACTTAAGCTGGCGTTAGTAATAACGGATTGATTTTTCCATGGTGGGTATCAATCAGCGCATCTAAACTACATGTTTGTATTTTTTGCAATCCATTGGCTATGGGTGTTAATTGCGTAGTGCCCGAATTGAAAAGCTGGATCAATTTAAGCTGATATAGCTCGTCATAAAGTGCCTGTCCACCCTTGTAAATTTTATTGATCTCAATTTTGCAGATCATCGAAGTTGGATTTTGTGGAGGCCAATCCCTTGTTTGATAAGATTCGCTGTTGAATTGACGACTGATGTTTGATTCTTCAACAATTTTATTATGAATGAATCGCTTTCTACTAATTTAGAGATTGTTGTTGACATATTTTCTGCATATTCAGAAACAAGTACCCCGAGCAATGAGTGTGCGAATTTTCCAACGAAGTCTACTTCACCTCTTTTCTTTCGTGATTTGTGCAGTAATCTGTAGTCGAAGTCCAAATCAGTTTCCATGTGTTGAAACTGCTCTATAGCGCGTAAATATGATACATTTGGTTTCATTTTCGTACAGAAGTTCCGTAAATGATTTGTTCTGCTGATTAAGAACGCCATATCGCTCCAGTAGCTTCAGAGTAGTAGTAGTATACAATTATATTCCGTTGACTTGTGGACATGGTAATGGAGCCTATTTCTTCAAAATGGATTCCAAGCGTAAATCCAATTTCTTGTTGGTTGTTCGGGCTGCAAAGACCATAGGGAACATTAGCAACATTGCTAATAGTGTGACCAAAGATTGGTTGAAGGCAATCTCATTCTTTTGGTTTCTGACACAGCATCTTGATCTGCAGTTTCTTCTGGAATGACTTATGCATCTGAGTTGTTATCGTCAATAGGGAGCAAGGCGAGGCGATGTATCGGTCCCTTAAGAATTCCGGATGAGCTTCTAACATCGGCAACTCGCATAGATCCATTGTTTCCTGGATATACATTTGTAACTCGCTCTAGTGGCTATTTCATGGTAGAAATGTTGTCTTTCTTGATGATGACCACATCTCCTGGCTTGATGTTGGGGGATGATTTGTTCTATTTATGTTTTTGCCGTAAATCGTGAGGATATTCATTGGACCATCTCTTCCAGAATTCGTGTTTGACTTGAGAGACGAGTTCCCATATTGACAGAAGTGAAAGTTTCTTGGAACTGACTTCAGTGTCAACTTGAGCAATAGGAGTTAAGGCGGAAATATCAGACGGACCATTGGACATGGGTGCCAAGAGACGCGATTTTAAAATTGCTTCTATTTCAATGACTACAGTTTCCAATTCTTCGTAAGTTAATGAAGCTGAGCCTACACTGCGGATTAGAAGGTGTTTTGCTTATTTGACGGCTGCTTCCCATAGACCTCCCTTTATAGACCACTGTTATCTAATTATTCCCAATACCGCTTGTGGACTGCAGTGTTTGTTGTCATGGTGAATTAGCTTGAAAAGCAATTCGACCAAAGCGTCATTATATGGAAGGAGCATTGGGTGCTTCGTGTCAAACGGTAGAGCGGATTCTTGTAACCGCCCACCTACCCGAATGATTCCGTTGCTATCAACAAACGGAGATAGCGTGCGGATTGGACTTTGTTTTGCATTCTCTTGATGGTTCTGCAATTGCTTGACCTCATTTTGGAATTCATTGCTCTGATTTGCATAAATTATGACCAAAAGTCCAGCTTCAAGTTCTTTGGCAGTGAGTGATGTGAGGTACAGTTTTGAAGATTCCCTGGGTGCGGAGAGTCGGAAGAAGTTTGTATGTATATACGCTTTAAAATATAATAATATATATAAGAACTTTGAACGCACACAAATATACAATATTTTCATAAGCATCCACCTTTATTAAACCATTAGGATTACGCATCGGAAGTAAATGTTCTTTAACCAAATCAAAACACAATTGTTCATATTGGGGATTATTGGCATTCAACCAAGGTGTAGTCCATACCAAAACAATAGCATTTAATATATTTCAAATGCAAAAAGTGGTTAGCCACAAATGTCGTTCTTTTTGTGTGCCTAGTAAAACTATAGCTGTTTTGATTAACTGCTTTAAGTGTGTGCGTAGTATACAATAATACAGCAAGATACTGTTAATAACGTTTCCTCAGTTTGGCTCTATTTAAGGGAAAATCCAGTTTTCTTTTAAAGAAATTATGCAACATTCTTTACTCATAAGCGGCAGAAAGAAAAAGGATTTCCTTTTTTTCACTTTTTTGAAACTTTAGAAAGCACAGAAAAATATCGTTTAATTGTTGTAGCTATTTTTATACTGCTTATGGTATTGTCAAGCACATTCGAATTCGCTCATAAACACAAAGAGTAGCACCGTAAATATAACAAATGTCCATTTGTATTTGTCAACACATCCAGCAACAATTACAATTACAGCGCAATAACAATAAATGCAAAAATTTTTCGCCACTTTCAGATTTGCTATGTAAATTAAATAAAGGTACACTTTTGTTATTCTGCCACGCAATAAAACATATTATTACATTTCAATCCATTTACCAATTTATTCCTGGATTATTTTTGAAGGGTTTTATAGTTTTTCCGAGGGTATCTTCAATAAAACTTTAAAAAGTTTACTTTGTAGTGTGATCGCATACCGTCGTATGCATCCAATTTGAAGTGCGACAGAATTATGCTAAATTTGCATAATTCTGTAACAAAAAAAAAAGTAAAACAAAAATTTTGTCGCACTTCAACTGGCTGGGTATTGCATTACGAAATGCAATACGATGCCAGGTGCCCCAATCAAAACAATTACTATTTGTTTACGTTAGCATAATTTAGTGTAATAATTCGTGTATAAATAGCCAGGCAAGAATTGAATAAAATTAATTGTTTGACAGCAATTCAATCAAGCGTATTAACTCGCTGTTTTATTGAAGGCGTTAAATCCGCCTAAGCTTAAAGTTAGGGAACGTCTCTTGCCGAGCTTCATTGGCACTACATGAGACGGTTAGACTTGGCGTACTGAAGCCGAGCAGCTTAGGGCTAAACTGCGGTACACTTAATATAAACTAAATGTTCATTTATATTACACCGCATCAATCAATTTTTTCTACATGGCGATCCTGCCCATTGTCGCATTAACGCATCGTCAATTTCATTACATAACGATCCTGCGACCGATTCTGCCATTTTGGTCCTGCGGCCGACCTTGCCCATTTCGATCCAGCCTTGAATGACAGCCATAATTACTAAGGCAACCAAAAATTTTAAAGCCACCATGCAGTAACCACACAGTTTTCAACCACTGAGGCACTATTTTTTCTCCAATACCATTCTACCAAGCCCTGATCCCGCCCAATACAATCGTTCCTGCAAATTTCCACTTATAATGGGAGCCAAATAAGCCCCAAATCGACAATCCCAACGCTGACGTCGTTAACAACGTCGAAATAAACGACTATGCGTCTCAACTCCAACTTATTATATACTTAGCAACAATATCAATAATCTTAAGCGCCATTCACTTTCTAATGACCCTACATCTATTACACAAAAAACGATTAAAAAAAAGAAATACACAAAAAAATCCACCGACACACTGAACGTCTAATACAAAACATTATTCCCAAAATTTTTCCTACCAAACTAAATTCAAGAATAATTTTATAAATATGGTTCCAGGAAAGGAAAACCAGCAATAACTAATAAAATAAAAATTTTTTTTAAAATCTTACCAAGCTAAGCTCAACAATAATTTTATAAAAATACAAAAAAAAAGAATACATACATTCAAATATAAATACGTATATTTTAATGGAAAGAATAGACGAGATTAATATCTCCATAGACAGAATAATTTCCAACCTCAGAAAGTTAGGAAATAAAACATACAAAAAGGAAACAATCGAAAATAAACTCGAAGAATTAGAAAATTATAGAACCAGAGTCCGTAACATATTAGAAGCTAACACTAAACCTGAGCAACCAAACCTAGTGAGTAAAATAGAAGCATTTAAAAAAAAATACAACACAGCAAAAGAACTGTTAGAAATCGAAGCTACCAAAGAATCACTAGAAGACATAAACCCCAGTAAAACGGACAATATAATAGAATCAAAAATCGATTTCAATTAAGAAATATCTTCCAAATCCATACCCACTTTCACTGGCAACTACAAAGACATCAACTGCTTCTTAAAAGTTGTTGAAATAATAAACAGAACCCTAAAAGAAGAAGCCAAACCACAATTAATAGAGTACATCTTTTATTGCAAACTATCCTCAAACGTCCAAACCGCCCTTGCAAACAACATCCCAACAACACTACAACAACTAAAAAGTACACTCGAAAATAAATTTAAAACAAATCAAACAATACCACAACTACACTCACTTTTAAGCCAAACAACACAAAAAGGCACAATCACAGGTTTCAAAGACAAAATTCTGAACATAATAGCAGATCTAAATAACCTCCAAATTAAAGAACTAGGCCACAGAACAACTCCACTAACGAACAAAAATCCGTCATTACCAGTATCAACGATACATATGCATTAACCGTATTCAAAAACGGTCTCGATGACTGTATTAAACCCACTATCTTTGCGGCCCAACCAAAAACCTTTTCAGAAGCAATTAATATTGCGCTACAATACGAGAGTGCGACTCAAATAACCTCACAGGTAATGAGAATAAATTACCAAAAGAAAAATTTACACAATCGCTACACCAACAACAGAAACTCATACACTAACAACAACAGAAATCAATATCATAACAACAATCCCAATAGAAACAACCAAGGATATAATAACCAAAACAGGAATTATAATAATAACAACAATTCTAACACAACTAATAATAATAATCCCAATACCAATTACAATAACAACAATTTTAATAGAAACAATAACAACAATAGGAATTTCAACTATCGCAATCAAAATAATACCAGATTTCAAAGAAACAACAATCAAAACAACCGCGTACACGCAATAGAAGACCAGGGAAACGGATTTCACCCGGATTCCTTGATGATGCCCCTGAATTCGGGACAAAACACTTAAACCAGGCATCCACCGAGTACACAAAACAAACCAACTCCCATATCTTCTCCCTTTCAAAACTATCAAACTACATACTACTAGATATTAAAAATGCAACAAAAACAGAACTATCATTTCTATTAGACACTGGAGCAGACATCAGCCTCCGCAAAGCACACCTTCTGGAAAATTACCCACTAAACAACGCAGAAAGTATCAACTTAACAGGAATAACCAGCGAACATATAGAAACATTAGGAACCACACATCTGAATGTAAATATAGGAAACGGAATCACTCAACATAAAATACAATTAGTAGACCAGAACTTCCCGATAAAAACCGATGGAATCATAGGAAGAGATTTCCTACACAAATATGCTTGCAATATAAATTATGAAAATTTCTCTCTTACAGTTAATACACACGACGACCAAATTCAACTCCCCATATACGATGAAATACTTAATAAAAACAACATACTTCTCCCCCCAAGATGCGAAATTATAGTCCCCATAGATATCAAAATAGACAGCGACGCTTTAGTATTAAATAGAGAAATAGAAAAAGGAATATTTTTAGCCAATTCAATAATACCAAAAAACGGACAAAATCACATTAAAATACTAAATACATTATATAAAGAAGTCACAATACAACACTTACATATCAACACCGAACCACTTCATACCTACCAAATTATACAAAAGACCAATATACACACTCAATATGATGAACAACGATTCCAAAAAATATTACAATCCATAAAATTAGATACCGTCAACAACTCTCAAAAACAAGAACCCATAAAAATTTTCAAAAAATTTCAAACAATATTCCACCTAGAAAATTAACCACTCAAAGCAAACAATTTTTATACACAAAATATAGAAACAAACGACAACACACCAGTATACATAAAAAACTACAAACTACCCCACACACAAACAGACACCATACACAATCAGGTAAAAAAACTATTACAACAAAACATTATAGAACCCTCAATTAGCCTCTACAACTCACCACTCTTACTGGCACCCAAAAAAAATCAGACAGACATAAAAAAATGGCGACTAGTAGTTGACTACAGAAAATTAAACGAAAAAATAGTAAACGACAAATTCCCCCTTACAGGATTAGACGACATCTTAGATAGACTAGGACGAGCAAAATATTTCTCCACTCTGGACATGACAAACTCATTTCATCAAATAAAACTTAACAAAAACACGCGACCTTTAACCGCCTTTTCAACAACGAACGGACATTATCAACACACGAGACTTCCATTTGGATTAAAAATTTCATCCAACAGTTTCCAAAGAATGTTAACTATAGCTTTATCAGGACTAGACACCGAAGCATTTTTATACGTAGACGACATAATAATACACGGATGTAGTTTCGAACATCACAACAGAAATTTAACAAAAGTACTAGAACGACTTGACAAATACAACCTAAAACTAAATCCATCCAAATGCAACTTTCTACAACCAGAAGTAACCTATCTAGGACACCTAATAACACCCGAAGGCATAAAACCAGATCCCGCTAAGCACGAAACAATAAAAAGCTACCCCCAACCCAAAAACACTGACGAAGTAAGAAGATTTGTAGCATTTTGAAACTATTACAAGAAATTTATAAAAGACTTTGCCAAAATAGCACAACCACTAAACGATCTCCCGAAAAAAGAAAAAGACTTCGACTGGACAAACCAAAGTAATCAGGCATTCCTAGAACTCAAAAACAAACTAATATCCCCACCCATATTACAATATCCAAATTTCGATAAACCCTTCATTTTAACAACCGATGCATCAAATTACGCCTTAGGAGCAGTACTATCACAAGGAGAAACAGGTCAAGACTTACCCATCGCATACGCAAGCAAATCTCTAAACAAACACGAAAAAAACAAACCGATCATAGAAAAAGAACTACTCGCAATCCACTTTGGAATAACACATTTCAGACCCTACTTATTCGGCAAAAAATTCAGAGTGATAACTGATCACAGACCATTAGTAGCACTATTCTCCCACAAAAACCCTACCTCAAAATTAACCAGAATAAGAATAGAATTATCGGACTACGATTTCAACATAATTTACAAAAAAGGTTCAAACAAAACTAACGCTGACGCCTTATCAAGGATAACTATAAATTCTGAGATATTAAAAGAAATGATTCCAACATCGAAAGAAGAAGACCAAGAACGGATAAAAAGGACACTAGTAATAACCAGAAGCAAATCGGCAAAAGAAAACTCAAATGAACAACTAAATATGTGGGAATGCACGTCAATAAATGATATCAAGAACACAAGAAAATTAGAATTCAGATTCGAAAGTGGTATAAAAGATATGATAATTGAAAATGTAAAAGAATTAAACTGCACACGTGTGAGATGCAATGAATATCCAGACCATTTCGATGCGCTCTTGGAAAAATTGACATCAAAACTGAACAAGTTAAATTTCTTAAACTATGCATTCAGTCTACAAGATGATGTAGTTAAATACATATTCAAAGAGATATTAAAGAAAAAATTCAACAATATTAAAAGAAACCGCATAAATATACTATTATACAAAGAAAGAGAAAGAATACATGATGATGAAGAAAAGTGCAAATTAATAGTAGAATACCAAACTTGCCCACACTCAGGACATTTCGGAGTAAGAAAAACATTCCAAAAATTAAGCCAAAAGTACATCTGGCGCAATATGTTCAAGATGATAAAAAATTATATAAAAGAATGTCACATTTGCCAAACAAGCAAACAAACAAAACATACAAAAGAACCTCTCACAATAAGACACACCGTCCACATCTTTTGAAACACTAAGATAGATACAGTAGGACCAATAAAACCTTCCAATAATTTCCGTTACATATTAACAATACAATGCGAACTAACAAAATATATAATCGCACATCCTATTGTAGATAAAAGCGAAAAATCAATTGCCAAAATTTTAACAGAAGAGGTAATACTCAAATACGGCCAATTTAAAACATTAAAATCTGACAGAGGAACAGAATTCAACAATGAACTAATAAAAGAAATTTGTCTCTTACTAGATATCGAGCAAAAGTTCTCAACCCCCTACCACCACGAAAACTTAGGTACAATTGAAAGAAATCACAGAGTTCTCAACGAATACTTTCTAGCCTTTGCAACAAACAATGATTGGGATAAATGGATACCATACTACACTTTCGCATATAACACTACCCCTCACGTAGAAACACAATATACCCCTTTTGAACTGATACATGGAAAATTGCCATACATGCCCAGCGAAAAAATATTAAATTCAAATCCTACACACAACCCAGAAAACAACATAAATGAGCTACAAACAAAATTAAAATATTCTTTAGAAAAGGCTAAAAGATTTTTAGAAAAAGCAGCAAGAACACAACTATCAAAAGAACATTACACTAATCCAATCGATATAAACATAGGAGATCAAATCTTATTAAAGAAACACAACAGGAAAAGACTAGATAAACCCTATGAAGGACCCTATGAGGTAATAGATATCAAAGAACCCAATGTCACAATACGAATAAAAGATAAGCAAAAAACTATACATAAAAATTTAATTAAGAGATACAATACAGTAGATGTAAACTAAATTTATTTAAGAAAAATTATAACCCATATCTAATTAAAACTAAGCATACAAAACTGTAAATAAACACTATATACTTAAGAATTTACTTATATTAAATAACAAAAAAAAATTATTACCGTTTAAAAATTTTTCCCCATAACAGAAAATTGTTAACGTCTATAAAAACATTAACAATTTTCTCTCTAAAACGGTAAGGGTGTAGTGTGATCGCATACCGTCGTATGCATCCACTTTGAAGTGCGACAGAATTATGCTAAATTTGCATAATTCTGTAACAAAATTTACCTAAGAGGGCTTTTAATTTGAACTTTATTTCCTTTCGTATTTTTCGGGTTATGCGATTAATTTCCTGCGAACATCTTTCATTAAGTGGAATAATCAGATCTGGACCCACGGCCTCTAACTCCTTAAAGGTGTCATCGCCAATAATGCCGTATAAATATTTTAACTCGTGCAACACGATTATTACTGGCTCTATTCATGCGGTATCAAAAAATTTTCGCTTCAACTTTTGACTAATAAGCAAGCTTCCTGGTGCTGTTCTCATATGGAAAGGTTTAAAAACCGATTTAGCGTTACTACAAATGTGAGTTCCTGTGAAGTTCCCACTAGCCTCTCTATTGACAAGAAATTTTCATAGCGGCCGGTCTATTTATATAATTTATTCGTCACGATTGTATGGACTGATCGACTTCATTTTTTGCGGTGGCTTTGGGGCCTGAAGTCTTGGTGGTGCCTCTTCAGATGTAGCAGGATGCTTCTACTGCTTGTAATAGGTAATCACTTTATTTGCGATAAATAGCCTAGGCTATAGTTCTAGTTTTTCTTCTATTCGAAGCATTTTATTTATATGAACCCTGATCTGGTTTCGTGCATGTGGGTGGAGTGACGTATTCGTAAAATCCAGATTCTGAATTCCTGTACGCGTTGCATATGCTTCAGGAAGACTCTTAGGTCTTTGGAGTATTAGGAATACAAATAACTCCCCGTTAAGACCCCGAATAACAATGTCCAGGGCACTAGTCTTACAGGTTTCTACCAATATATCCACAATGTCCTTCGAACTGATGGTTAACGGAAGCATAAAATTCATCGCTTTTATCCATGTACTGAAGAGACAAGCGTTCTTCCATATTTATCCGATCATTCTCAAAAATATTGTGTGATACTAGAGAAGCGTCCACACTGCCTTTAATTTTTGCAGGGTGCTCTAGGGAAAGTTTGATATATTGGGTTATTTCGGACGATCTCATAATTGTCGAGGACTTGAAACTTTCATTTTCGCATTTTTCTCCTTCTAATTTTATGCGATTGTCGATCATTTTTACTTAAATTTCTAATTACTTAAAATTTTAATTAATAAGTCATTTATACTTACGATTCCTTTTTCGAATAATATTACACACATACATGTACAATAACCTTCATACTAAGGAATAATTGGCTTCACCCTGTGAGCTTTGCCAACTTTTACTACTATTATCAAACGAAAAGATTAGGCTTTACCCCACCCAGAAGTGCAGGTTCTTATGTTAACTAAGACTTGGAAAGATGTGATTCGAGGGAACTTTAGCCTTCTGTAATCTCACAGGTAGGTAATTAAGTGTTTCAAAGGAGAGTCTGCACATTTCACTAAAAAGCTCTAGGAAAATTATAAACATATTTTTTTAAAGAAGCATTGGAAAGCCTGGAGTTTAGGATCGCCGCACACGTTTAAAATTTCTGAATTTTACTTTCTTCCATACACTTTTTTTTTTAATTTTTATCCAGTGATAAAAAATATAATCGGACACAGCCTTTTGTACAGAGGCAACTCTAAAACAGACCTTAGTGGTAACTTGGCCCGATTTATACTAAATATTAATGCTAATTTGTTTTAGGGACAACAATTTTATTGTCGCCAGATTTGACGTAACAAAGAGAGCGCATTTAGCGCCAATCAACATCAAATTTGCCAACACGATTGTCGCTTACTTCATTGTCGGCTGCTTACATTGTTATTCTCGTGGTTCAGCTGTTTCTATGTAAGCAATTAAGCTCGGAAGTTATTTTATTTTAATTTATAACTGTTTTCTTTTATAAATAGAGCTCTACGCAGCCAATGCTAACATAGAACAACCAACTTTAACGCAAAGCATGAACAATTTTACGTAGGTCGTTTTGACAATTTTGAGTGAGTGTTTCTCGCACCTCTCGTGCACACTTATAGCCAAGAAGGCCTAAATTCGAAAATGAAACCTTGTTAACATCATACATTATCAGTGCCTGCATTTTCAAGTATATATAAATAGAGTTTTCTCCTTATTCAGTGGGAACGCAGGTACATTTTTATCATCGCATTTTGCTCAATGTTCTTACTAATTCAAAAAAGTAATTATCATTCCTAAAGTAATTTTTTCGACGTTACTTTTACTATGATTGGGTCACTCAGATGACTCAGGAATCTTGAGTGTTAATAGAAACAGTAAAATCATCACAATTGCCACAGTAATTTTTATTTTTGTGTACGTTACTTTTACTGTGATCTTAAGCTTGAGGCGAAGGAAAAATAATCGATGGTTTATGTAGATTAACATTTTCCATATCTACAATTTCTGTATTTCGGCTGACCTTTAGAAATTGCAGGAGCTGGGCAAGGCCATTGTTATTCCTGCGCGTAGATGAATTCTTCTCGTCTTCCTTCATAACACCAATCGACACTTTCGATATCAATGCCTTGTGAAGGAAAAAAAACATAATATTCTTTAAAATTTTGTGGTTTCAATGTTCGTTTCGAACATGAAACTATAGCGGAAGATAACCTACTTTCTTAACGAGCTCCAAAAACTAGACTAGGATACAATTTTTTAGCCCTGTCGCAAAACGTGAGAGGTTATAACACTGATCTCAATCAATTAAGTAATATGACGTGACTACCACGTGAAAGCAATTTGTCCGCAAATGGCGAATGGCCTTTTTCTCCCTTTCGTTTTCTACTTTAAAATTTCCGCAGGTGAATTATTCCGTCGTGTCAAATCACTAAAGTCTTCGTAACTAACTGCCCGAAAGATTTTTTTTCCTCCTTTTAAATTAAATTATTATATTTAAAAAAAAAATAAAAAAAAGGATACTTGCGAATACGAGATAATCGTAAAACTTCTTTGTCCTTTAGAATTCGGATAGAAACGGTGTACTCTTCTTATATTTACTTGTTAATTTTAATATAGCTTTTTTCAATTTTATTTACGTAAAATTACTTAATTCCACTGACTCTGTTATCAGTTTTAAGAGTTGCAAGCTGTAGTGGCGTACTAATTGAAGGTAATGGAAAGTGCGCATTAAAAAAATTTAATAGGATTTTTGTTGAGTAAAGAAATATATGCTTATGTATATTCTCATATGTATTTACAATTTCTCCTAAAAATGTGATATAAAGAACACAATGGAAGTAATTGGTTGCACCTACGCTGCAATTATATCGCCCAAAAAACTAATAATGCTGGAACAACTGCTCAACGGTATAGCAATGGAAAAAGACATTAGTGACTAAATGTTCAAGCGGCACGTGAACTTAACTTCAAGATGCATATTGGCCATATTTCCTTCTTATGTTTATAAGTTTAATGATTCCATAATTCAGCCGTGGCGTCTTGATTTATCTTTCATTAGTTTTTTGCATATGTTTCAATCATTTTTTTCACTTGAAAAAGGCATTCATTGAAAAAAATTGGGGCGATATTATAGGTTCTTACATCAACTTTGATTCGCGAAATAAGGCGAAGTATCAATGTACGCAACGGTTAAATTTGATGATTTCGCCCTTTCTCTACATAAAGTGGTAGATTTCTGTTCAGTTTTATTAACTTTTTTAGTCCCTACCGACGCTAACCATGGAACGTTCAAAAGCGCATTTTTAACATTCATAACTTTCATTGTTTGGTTTGAAATAATCCTCTGCTGAAGCACGTCAAACACTTTTAGAAGCTTATGGTGATGCTGCTTCATCATATCCCAATTATCAGTTTTAATTTCAAGGGTTTAAAAGTGTCGATTCTGATGTCAATGGCAAGGAACGGCCTGGAAAAAAGTTCGAAGACAATGAATTACAAGGGTTACTGGATGGAACAGCTTAGCAGTTCATGAATCAACTGTTTCGAGACATTTAAATGCGGTAAAAAAGATCCAAAAGAAGGGAAAACAATTCCGCCAAATACAAAGCAAAACTATATGGCCATGGATTTGTGCCTTTGAATTATATTTTACTCTTGCCTATCCTAGACCTCGATTGTGTTGCCAAGGTACTGTGATTCAAAACACCATTTTCCTTGGTCAAAAGCGTTGAAGGTTAAAATAACAGCCTTTTTTTAGTAAAATTAAAATTAGTTGTATACTTTTGCTGTTTTAATTGAAAGTGATTAAATTCTTCAAAAAGAGGAATAATTAAAAAAAAAATATTTATATAAATTTAAAAATTTAAATATAATATACATATGTTTTTTTATACCTTTATTAAACTCTATTTCAATTTAAATTCAAAAATTAATGAATTTAGTACACCGAAGTAGCCTGCAAAAACCAATTCATTTTACAAACCGAAAAAAACAATAAATCGAAATAAGTATATTCAAAACCTACACACTTCAAACTAATTTTGGTTATGCTTAACAATCGTAAACATTTAAAACTTTGTAAATAAAATAAATCCCAAATATTTAAAAAGCATTTAGCAAAAGCGATTTTACTTTTTATAGCTTTCAAGTTTTTTATATTTTTTTTATTGTAAAGTTCTTCTAAATATCTTTCTTTTCTATATTAACAACTTTTTGGAACATTTCATATTTTTCTGGATCTGGGTGTTTTAGTGCTATAGCGTTCTTTTGTTTTGCTGTGCGAGTTACGTTTTGAAACTACCTTTACATACACTCTTCTCCGCTGAACCACAGTTTGATGGCACTTCGTTGAGTCTGTTTGCATTTAATGCGCTTCAAGTGACGGGACCTTATTGGAATATTGTATTGCCTTCTACTTCCTTTTGTCTCCATCCTCATTCTCTCTAGGCGCCCCAACTTCTGAAGCACCTTGTTCAGGAAGTCCTTTACAGCGCCTCGTGCTTCACGGGTGTCGGCAATGCTCTCTACTGTATCGTGGAAACTACACTCAGATGAACACTATACCACGAATTTTACGCAATTCAATATCACGCACGCTTCAATTTCCACGTCTGCGCAGCTCGAACATACTGGCGCACTCCCATATCCGAATTGGTATAGATAACATCGGAAGCAACCTCGACCAGTTGCGAACTATGTGAGGTAAAAGTTTACCACACCATGGCCTCTTCCGATTAATTTCGCCACGTATAGGTGGGCGACCGGGTCGTTGCTGTCTCCCATTGCGCTTGCCACTTGATCATCGATATCCAGCACTACTGCTACTTGAGGAACGGCATTTTCGCCAGTCCTTTCCGCATTTTTTCGTAGATGCGTCTCATTCATCCGTCGGAATATCAATTGGGATCACCCCCTTGATCACTTGGACTACCTCTTCCGAGATCGTTCCGAACCTATATATCAGCTTAAGCGAGCTAAACCGGTATATGCTCGCCATATTCCTGTATGTTGCATTCACAGTAACCGCTTCAACTCGCACTAGGTCTGCGTACAACAACACATATGTAACTACCGTAGTAATTCCCTTTCTTACAGTAGTTCGAAGCACTCTTATACTTGACGTAATGCGTGCTACAGAGGACTGAATTTCGACCGATTTATCCGCGACATACTAAACATGTTGTATAAAGTTTAGCCGGCTATTAATGACCATTGTATTTAAGTGTGGTGCCGCGTCTAAACATTTTTTTACATTGGCAACTATCTTATTAGCTGCCATTTTGATCTCTGTAATCTGTTAAGCCAAGTAAACGACAACTTCATTACGCCATTTTATATAATGAATAAATATTAAATAATCACAGGAATCTGTGCCCAAAATAAGTCCTTGGGAAATAACTGCTATAGCCGTTCCACGCTGTTGCTCTCGTAAATCTACGTACGTTCCAAGAAGTACGTCGTTATAAGGCTCACTTCAATGAGTACATTAGGACTATCATTCTTACGCTGGCCTGGCGAATACCCACTCTGCCTCATTAAAAGCGTCTTTTTTGTCAAGCGTAATTACGGCGCAGTATTTTTTATCGCCGGCCTGCCATCACTCACCAGCTACAGCCTCTGCAGCCGTTTCTATTACTCAAGCGATGGCACCTTTAAGATACCGCAATCTCATAAATCCTTATTGGTTTTTCACACCCCTTTTCTTTGTCATGGTATATGATTTTCTCCAGCAATTTGCATGTTGTGTCCATCAGACAGATAGGGTGCTACGAAGACACTTCGTTCGGCGGCATATTGCCTTTCGAAGTGAGAATCAGCTTTTGGATTTTTACTTTTTGGGAAACCTCTTTTCTTCTAAGTATCATTAAAATACCCTGGTCAAGATATCTGACTTCCTCGAATCGTTATATTTATCGTGACATTTGTTGTCCCTCTGGATCCGTGAATTTTTCTCCAGGCCCGTAGGTAGTTCTTTTTGAGTGCCGCTGTCTCATTGTTTCACCAGTAACACAGATTCTCTCTAAAGCGCGTTCTTATTCTCGGCATGCCGCTGTTAGAAGGTTGCTCACATCTTGTTGGAGCTGATATGCTTTTCCTTTGCTCATTTCATACGCAATCACGTTGAAACTAGGCACAAATTATAAATCGTTTAGGTAACTACCTCTCATTTTGAAAAGCGTACTTTGCTAGTGAGTTGTGTATGGCGTTCGTCATTCGAAGTCAGTTTCGAAAAAATAATAGAAAAACAAAAGGCCGTTTGTTTGTTTATAATGATACAATCAATAACAAAATCATACAAACGTGAAATTCTGTAAAATTTTTAACGAAATAAAATAAAGTGAAATAGTTTCGTATAACTCATATACTGTCACATTTTCATTTCGTACCAAAATTGTGAATTGTGAAATTTAAATTTGAATTCTAAAATTACACCTTAAATTCTAATATGTATCATTTTAGTTTCATTTGCTTATTTATTTATTTACAAATGAAACTCAGCTAAAATAAATTGGCAGCCGAATTCAATTGACTCGCACAAGTGAAACTTATACTATACATACATTATCCAAAGACGTCAATCCTGATTTTTATTTATTTATTTATTTAAGTAATTATACATTAAACTCAACTAAAATAAATTAACATTGAATTCAGTTGGCTCTTATAAGTTTATACATTTTTAATTGTTATTAAAAATTTTAATTGTTATTAAACATGTATAAAGTATACAAAGAGATGTAAAGAAAGAAAAAAATACAACACGAACAATTCAATAATAATTCAAGTATAACTAAATACGGAAAAAAAAGAATAAAAGCACGTACACAGCTAGAGAAGAGGCCAAGTTGGAAGACAACCCCATTGCACACATGCGAAAGCTTGTCGCCAATAACAATAAACAGCAATTAGTTTTCAAAGCTTAGTGAAATGTTAAGATTGCAAGTTAGTTTAAATACAACATAGGCAAATCACGCGAGTTAAACATAGTTCTTTTGAGTCTGATATTGAGATTAAAGGATGACGATATTAAGGTTGAAGTGATATTAAAGTTGTTGCAAACAATTCTGAACAGATTAAACAACTCATAATTATATTTATCTGACTAGCTGTGGCTCGAGAATCGGTTACAGACATTAACGCTTATCTCATGTGCGCGAATCGGTTGTGCCATTAATTAACTTAATGAAGAAGGAAAAACCAAGAATAAGTCTAAGTTTCTCAAGTGATTATGATGATGAAGATGAAGGATAACAGAAGCAACTTATTTTCATAAGGAGGAAGAGAGAAGGGGATCCCAACTCAAACAGCAACAATTGCTTTTAAACGGATTCAGATGAATCTACATAAGGAAGGAGAGCACACAATGGAGGTATACTCAAGCTAACTTATCACATGTATAGTCTTTTTTCGATGTAAGGGCTCTTAAGCTCTTTGGACGACCTTTTCATGAAGCCTAACGCGGATCTAGCTGTACTTAAAGAGAACTCAATGTGAAAACTAAAAGTACTCTTGGGTCAAATAGAATTCCTAAATCGATGAACGAATCTACGTTTTCTAACTTGTGTGCGATTTCATAAAGCACCTTGCAACCAAATTATTTAAGTCAATTTAAGGCTGATAACATTGCGATTCCAAGGCCAACGAAGAAAAGACTTTAACATTCTCAGCGTACATTAAGATCTGGCTGGATTTCATCACCAACGGGAGATGATTAATACCTAGATTAAAGAAAATTGGCGCTAAGTGCCAGACATCAAGGGAAATTCATCTGAAATGATGAAGTTGAACCGAACCCTGAACGCTCTGTTATGGAGATAAGACCTCTTGCATTTCACTAAGTAAAAAACGAAGCCAGAACCATGGAGTTTGAAGGTCAGTAAGTTATAGTTACGCTTTATTAAAATCAGTATATAGGACATCCGCGAGAGAACCACTAGAAAAAGTCTTGAAAATATGTCAAGCAAAATCTAAGAGACACGAGACAGCACATCTTCCTTTCCGAAAGCCGTGCTAAAATGGAGAAGTACTACATTTGATAGCAAATGGTGATTAATCATTCGCTCAAACAATTTAGGTAAGGCACTCAACTCGGCCATCTAAATTGTCATTTTCTAATGTGACCAAGTTAGGAATCAAAACTGAGTTAGTTACCGAATACGTACAGTGAACAGATAAATCGGAATTGGCACTTAAATAATATCGCGGGAAGTACTCACTAAAGAGATTTGAAGTTTCCATATCCCCAGAAGGTTCAAAGCCATTGAAAAAAACTTGCAGATTTTTCTTTTGGAGTTGACAAATTTAATAAAAAATTTAGGATTAACAAACAGTAAGCTATTGTCAGCTCAATGTATCTGCAATATCATATCAATGGGTAAGATAATTAAATCCAGGCCTTGCAGCAAAATAATTATAATAATCGTACAAAAAACCACTTTGCACAATTTTTGGAAAAGTTTGTTTTTCCTACTTTTTGTAATGTTTTGTTAAAGTATGGCGAGCACTTGCTTCGAGGGTGGGTTTAATATATCACAGAACGAAGATAGTAAGGTTTCAATATTCCCAGCAGACATAGTATAATGTGTGAAAGATGAGATTTAAAATATTGGTTTTATTAAAATCATAATGTTTATTGGAGGAAGTTGAATTTGACACGTTAGAGCAATTCAACGCACCATCACACTTATAATAAAAGGAAACATAAATTACTGGATGATACAGATCCTGAGGTAAACTAAAAGGTGAAAGCGATTTACATCTATCTCCGGAAAATTAGCAGAGCAAAAATCGAGCTGTCTGTCATTACAGTTAGGAGTATCGTGGTATTGAAGTAAATTACGATCAAATAATTCATTGAAAAACACAATAGGTCAATCAGATGTTGAAGTGAGCATCATATAGCCAGAATTATGACTATAACACCAAGTGACCTGTGGGAAATTGAAACGGCCCAACGCTAGAAATATTTCAGCAGATTTAAACTTTTCGGCCACGTCACTAATGAAAGCAGCATGTTTCTTATGAAAAGAACTATGTGAATCTGAGGGAATATAAGAAACTGTTAATTGACAATTTTCGCCCGAATGGCAATAAATTCAATGTCGGGAGGAGCAGGAAATTCAAATGGATAGCACGGAACTGCACCAGATATGACAATTAAAACACCACCACCAGTGCGATGCAATCGATTCTTTCTGAAAATCTGAAAAGATTTTTAAAAAAGTTCCGATCAATGTAAATCAGCCTTTGATCAAGTTTCATTGAACGCCAAACTGGAAAACTCCGTGCTCACCGAATTTAGAAAAAAACAGCGATTTTAAAGTCTAGACCCCAAACATTGTGTTAAATGAAAATTAATCGACCAGAAGAAAAATCTAATCTTTTGATGGTGGAACATCTACAGAATTAGTATTACGGGGTCGGTCCTGAGAAATGAGTTCCTTTATTAAGGGTCCCACTGGCCACAATGGTTTTTTTAACAAAATTTCCATGTTTCCAGTTGGAACTAACGCTTTAAGAGATCAGATGCTTACACGTGTCATATTAACAGATGGAATTTACATTTTATGTCATCCAGAGGTGTGAAGCGCCAATCTCGACCTAAATACTACCTTTCTGGGGGGTACTGCCGTCAAGCATACGTCATTCCTTGTAGGAACGATAAGTTCAACAAGTAGAGAGAGTTGGCGAGAATATAGAGGGGCTGACCACACTTGCACGTGCAGCTTGTGCGACTTGCCCAGAAGGGTGAATATATTATTTTTGTTAATATTGTTTGAAAATGTACACAGGGCAGCCTGAATGGCCTCACTGGGAGAAGCTACCTTTGCCAGTTTGGCATAACTACAGCTACGGTGGCTTTCTAACTCATTTCGAACTTATTTATTACTGGTCAACTCAAGGATAGAGGACGTTTTTTGTAGGCAAGAATGGAGCAATCACGTGAGTCGACGAATCAGATTTAAGTGAAGACGTAGGTGGAGTAATAATGTAGTACACTACTATCACATACTTGTAGTACACTAGGAGATGGTCTTTTACAGGCTGGAGGAAAAGAGGAGTACTCTAGATGACGACACTCATCGAACATTGTTTTGATTTATTCAAACTTTTCACACCGAGGACACCGAGTACTTGTCTCCACGGAAAGCTTATAAAAGTCAATATCCTGCTTCCTACAGTCGGGATATGACCAACGTATTCCCTTCGAATCATGCAAAGAGGCCATTGATCCAGGCACATTTCGCATGACAACAGCGTTCGCAAAGTCAATAACCGTTCAGAATCAGGGACTGTTTTTATTCGCCATGGTATAAAAAAAAAACTCTATGCTAAAAATTAACAGACTGCATAGAGATTGTGAAGAAAATAAACAACAGCCCTGTATATTCTACGGCCAAGTCACTATTAACGTCGAAGCTAAAGTTCACCTGAAGCGTTCACCTGAAAAGAAAACCCGAAGCCTCCGTGATTTATTTCACACTACACGCAGGAACTTACCAGCCTCATATGAACGGAGATATTTTAACTCAGAACGGCGTCGTTGGAAACCACAGATTTATGATCTAGAACGTATTCGCCATAATACTTTCTTCAAAACTGCTAATTGGTTCACCGCTAAATTAGCGCCACGAGTCTAAGGGTCATACACTGTCCTGCATTTTTAATCCTCAACCATCGTTCAAGTCGGGGATAAATCACTCAGAATTTAAAGCGTGTTCATCTTCAAAATGTTTAGCACAGCAAGACAGCACAATAGCATTCCTTATCGATGCTAACCATTCCATGTACCATCCCTGAAAGCAAATTGAATTATAAAAATTTGAATTCATTAACTATTCTGAATTCATTAAACGTTTTTAAATTCAGAAGACAATTTTTAAAGTCATTAAACCTTTCTGCAATCTTTATGCAAAAGTCAGTATATCTGTGTTTTTTTTTTTTTGTTCTCCATGCAAAAGCTGTTGTAAGACATCATTAATATGGTCTCGTCGCATCATTGTATACAGCGCACACATTAAAAGCAGCTAGACAACAACACTACCTAATAAATAAACACTTGGTAGCAAACCTTTCGCGTGGAGTTATATCCCCAGTAATTTTACATCCCTTGGATTTTATTTAAAATCTTATTTGCTGGAAATAACGCCATATTACCGAAGAAGGGTTATGTTTGGCGAATTGTGCTGCTAAATGTATCCCTATCGATTCAGTTGCGTCCTTTCTATTACGAGGAGCATTGCTTGGGGAATTTTCATGTCTAACTTGGATATAAATACACATAATGTAAGTAACATATAAGTGTGGCCACATCTATATAAAGAAAAATTGATGTACACATAATAATTTAAATAATCATTGATTTGTATGTTTAGCATACAATATAATCTTAAAATACGTATTCTCTTCTTGCAATTCATTTATTTTCATTACGCTTGCTTTTGTAAATTTTACATCAAATTAAAAGAAATACGTACAGTAAACTAAGAGAAAAACGTAATCGGTAATTCTTAAAAATACAGTAAAAGTTCCTTATGCGCGCTTTCTTCATTCGCGGTTTCACTATTCGCGGATTAAGAAAATGCGACCGATTCCTATCTTCGTGGCTGTAAATTTCCGCGATCGGTGTTTTTGAGAAAGTAAACAAACAGAATGAAAGCAAGGTTATTACTCAATGAATAAAGTATACATATTTTTAAATGTTGCTGCTCCGTTCTATCGTAAAATGGTCCGGTGGTCCAATGGTCCAGGAGAAAGCAAAGCGTCTTTATGCTCGTTTTAAAGAACCTGATGGTAGTTGTAGTGGTGAATGTACAGATGGAGGATTTCAAGCATCGGAAGGTTGGTTCAATAAATTTAAGGTGAGACAATCATTGCATAACATTAAAATCGTTGGAAAAGCAGCATCTGCAGACACTGCTGCAGCAGAAGGATATTCAGAAGAAGTCTAGTAGCTGATGGGGGATATAAACCTGAGCATTTAATGCAGACGAAACTGCACTGTTTTGGAAGAGAATGCCAAACAAAACATTCATTTCTAAAAGCGAAAAGTCTTCTCCTGGATTTAAGACAACAAAGGATAGAGTTACACTGGTGCTATGCTCTAATGCGACTGAAGATTGTGTCGTTAAGCCACTGATGCTTTGCAGGTCGTTTAATCCTCGGTCTTTACAAAGTCAAAACAAGGACAACCTACCAATGTTTTAGCGTGCTAATAAGAAAGCGTGGGTTACAAGCGCTATTTTTTGTGACTGGTTCCGGAACTGTTTTGTTTCTGAAGTTGAAACTTATTTAAAAAAATAGAATTTAGACCTTAAAGCACCTCTAGTTTTACACATTGCACCAGGTCATCCACGCGAACTTGAAACTATGCATCCAAATATAAAAGTGACGTTTTTACCTCCCCTCACGACGGCTTTGCTTCAACCTATGGACCAATCAATAATCCAGGCCGTTAAGCCCTATTACATTAGATGAACCTTGAAAATCATAATGGGTAATATGGAATGTAATCCTGATATGAATGTTATGGAATGTTGGAAGAAATTTGACATAGCAAAATGCATCGTAAACACAAAAAAATCATTGGAAGAACTGAAGCCACACACATTGAAGTCATGCTGGAAAAAACTGTGGCCTGCTCTGATTGCGGAAAAGGACGAAGAATCTGTACAAGTTCAAACTTTGACTGCAAACATAGCCGAAATCGCGAATGGAATAGTACGAGATGGGTTCGCACAGATAGAATCAAGTGACATACATTGAGGAATTGCTTGAATCGCAATTTTTGAATTCACAGCCCATTGAAGAAGAGGCTTTAACAAGCACTGGAAACGTGACATTTAATTTGAAAGATCTTAGTGAAGGTTTAAGAATGGCAAATGAGCTTCGCGATTTCTTTATGAACATTGATCCGTCTATGGAACGAAGTCTTACTTTTGAGAGGAAAATTGCTTATGCGACTGCTGCGCATCCGTCAGAATTGAAGGCGCTTTTAAAAACTGCCAAGCAAGAGATAATTACAAAATTCTTCCAACCATTGCCTAAGCCTTAAGATAATTAATCAAAATGTTCAAAAACTTCAATTAAATTGATTTTTTTATATATTTTATTTTTTTTATTTTGTCACCTGGGAACGTCTCCTCTACAATCGCATAAAAATTACCATTCCGTATTCACGGTTTCTGTATTCGCGGCATATTTATGGAACATATACCCCGCGAATAAAGAGCTTTTACTGTACTATTATAATAAATGTTATTGAAAGCAGAAAAATGAAACGAAAAATTTTTTTTACTTAATGAGAGGAAAGTAGGCTAAAAGTGGTCTTTGGACCCAACTTCGGGGTCCCCCTACAAACCTTTCTATGGGCCGAATGAAGACCAATAGACAGGGTGCGTGAAGAATAGGCTCAGGGGTAAGTCCCCATTCGTTTAGCTAGGGTTTCGTTTGTCTGGTATTCGGTAAGGGGCAAGTACGTGCAACTTCTTTGCTGTAACCGTCCTGGCAGTATTCGTGTGGAAGTTATAGACCCCCGCCTACATTTCACGAACTAGCTAGCTTAGCTATGGCACGTGCACTTACCTCCTAGACTGCAATTTTTCTTCTAGTGGCAACGCAGCGTTGCGCAAAACTTTCTTTAGATAACAACTTTACACTTTAGAGGAGTGATAGGACAAACAAATAAATTTATTTTATTTAAATGTAACAGGGCCAACAGAGCTATTCCCGTATAACGGTGTGAAGTATGTCCTCTCCTTGAAATGATCATTGTCGTTCATCAATCACTTGCCCGAAGAACGGAGGATTTCTGTGAAGTCAGAGCCATTCCTCAGAAAGTCGCTATTTTCTGACAGAGACACGGTAAAATTAGCAAAAGACAACCTTTAAGAAAGTACGATCAGTCGATTTTCACGATCGTCTGAGTCTAGAGACCGAGTGTTTCCGTTTTTCTTTCTTCTCGATCAAATCATCAACGCGTGGACATTAATCTTTGTAGAGCGTAGGGCGAATTTATTCTTCAATTTTCTTAAACATCAATTAATAAAGAAAACCTCAAAAATATAAACTTCTTGTGGGGCCCCCTTCAAATCGGCGGTGGCTATTCTTGACACCAATACAGCGACTAATTTACAGCCTCACAATGCATACGCAGCCATTCAAACAAACAAACAATTCAACATACGAATATATCTGCATACGTATCCACATACATAACTACGTGCAAACAAACAAACTACCATAAACATACATTTATGTTTACACAACCAACACAAACATATAGGAAGACAATTATACAAACATAGCTACACACATACACACAATCAAAGAGAGGCGCCCACAAAGCTGCATTTTAAAACAGTCAGGCTAACGAAGCTAAAATGCGAGCAATATTTCATTTAGTGCAGAAATGGCAGAATCGCTAGAACAGGGAGAACAAATGTAGATCGACTCATCGACTCACACCGGACCTGCAAGCATGGATTAATAGACGGCATGACGAGGTTCTACATAACTTAAATTTTAAGTGCCAATGGGTGTTTACGAGCGTATTTGTGTGGGTACGAATTTGACAAAGACCCCTTTTGTAGTTTTTGCAATTGCATCGAGGATGCTGAACATGATTTATTGATAATACAGTGATGTTAATCTCTCTCGATTAGTTGATATTGAAGTTGTAACAGTCCATTCAGTACTGCCCACTTTGGAATTTAGTCCAGAAGATTGATATCAAACTATGGCTAAGTAGGAATTATTGATTTATGGAATTATACAACATTTTTAAAGATGCTATTAAACAAGACAAAAAATTTATCTATAATTAGGATAAATTAAGAGAAGAAGTCAGCAGTTTTAATAAAGGCAGTTAGCTACTTAAGATGAGTTTAATTGCAACCACGAAAATTTGAAATGAATGTGTAGTGTTGCAATCACTGCACTTAAAAATAAGATGCTTTATTTGATCTTGCTATAATTCGATACTTGTCTTTTCAGCCTTGCATGAATGACATTATTCGGAATATTTGATTGAGAGAATTCCCCCATCAAGCCGAGCTTCTCGAGCATAAAGATGAGCATTTTCATTTAAATGAAAGCGCCGATTACCAGGCATCCAGACCAGATGACATGCATCTATATCAGAAATAGTTAACATATTATGGAATTCAAATACGTACATATTATGAAGATCTTTTTTCTAAACAGGGTGAGGTCCAATCTGCAGTCAGAAAAAACTACGAATCTTTTGATATCTCTTGACATGGCAAAATGAACAGCCTGTCTGATGGTTAGGAAGTCAGTGAAAGTAGAAGGAAACTTTTCCAGCATTTGGAATTTTCCAAGTAGTTCCGAGAGGTATTTAACCACTGCGAAAATTGATACCTCTTGATTGACTGAGCCATCAGTGGCATAAATTGTAAAATCATTGTTTTGGCACGACCTAAATCTATCCCGACATTCGGCTCGAAGATTCAACTAAGGAAAATTTTTTTTATGCTGACTGTTGACACGAAAAGACTAAAAATTGTTTACAGATAATTCGTACAGAGGTTCAAACTGGGATAGAGTTGACTTTGTCGGAAATATGATGAAATTTTAAACAACAACTTGTGTAGTTGCTGGATACTTCACATGTCCTGGAGACTATCATCTGAAAAATCCCGGTCTGATAATTTTGACTTTCGCTATGTTTCTAGCTGTCAAAAGTAGAGGCCTCTCGAAAATCACCAGCTCATCAGATATAACTCTAAGGATGAGAACCGGTGTGGACGGGGAGAGACCCTGTAACGGCCGCGAACAAACCTTGGGTAGGGTGTCTGTCGGTCTGGATCAACCGCAAGCGGAGCAATAACGGCATGCCGTTAGACAAAATCATGCGATTTTGTGGTACCGCTAGTAAATCGCATGATCTTGCGGTATATGTGTTTATTATTTTATTTTCTTTTTTTCTTTTCTGATCTCCTTATTCGCAAGTACAGGCAGAATCGTATGATTTTGCGGTACCATTGCTTGCTTTTGCAGGTACAGGCGGAATCGTATGATTTTGCGGTACCATTGCTTGCTTTTGCAAGTACAGGCAAAATCGTATGATTTTGCGGTACCTCTGCTTGCTTTTGCAAGTACAGGCAGAATCGTATGATTTTGCGGTACTCCTTTTTTTTTCCTTTTGCTCTTGCAAGCATAGGCAAAATCGTATGATTT